>NW_008667756.1:27030-32639 GCF_000695815.1 Acanthisitta chloris
TCTAGTGATCTGCTTGTGCAGTATGTTCCTTGCATTCAAGAAACGTTGGTCCACCATTTTTGTGCAAAGCATGCTCCAAGTGAGTACTTTTTCAAAAAGTATTGACCTAAAAATATATCTGTGTAGCTGATTTATCTGCACATGCACAAGTCTGACAACTGAGATTTGTTCCATGTTCAAATCCAACCTGTGCAGCCTGTGTATGTGTTTCCATAGATCAGCAATACTGAGAGATCTACTTATGTATTCCTTCTGAGAAGTTCAACACCTGTTTAGAAATACTTGGGAGTAAGTTGTTGAACATGCTGCACTCTAACAGTGAACAGTAAAACAAAGCTGTATACTCTTAACACAAAAAGCAGATGAGACCTTACTTTGATGACAGCCAACATATACTGTCTTGCAAGAAAAATGCAAGTTAGGGATTGTGTTTAGTAAGAATTACCTATAGACTGTCCATAATCCATTTTTATGAATAGCCATTGTATAACAACCCTCTCTGGTTGCTGCTTCACTTTCTTTGGCCTCACAGTGCAGATTATGTCCTGCCTACTGCTTTACATTATTGGTCTTTGTTTGTACCTTCCTGTAAGGTACAAAGGTATTTGGGGAAGTCTGATACAATACACAGACATGTGGCAAAGTCACCAAGCCCCTGATGTTCTCAGGGTTATTTGTTGTTGCTGTTGTTGTTACTTGAAAATCACTGCTTATGAAGTAAAATCTAGCTTTTATTGTAAGCAATCCCCAGTGATGTTTTTATTTTGTCTTGGTAAGTATTAATCCTTTAACTGTATTTTAGAGGATAACAGCAGCACAATCCATGCTGTGTACTCCTCCTCCCTACATCATCGTAGTATATTCACCCTGCACCTCTACATTTCAAAGAAATTACTGTAGGAGAGCTGACACCAATGCTGTGAGAGCATAGTTTGGTAATTGCATAGCATTCTAGAAACTCCCCTGTGAGGACTGCAGATTAGGAGGGCATAGCTCTGTCTTGGTGGCAAAATATGGTCTCAAGTGGGGCTTTCTGCAGTGGAAAACTCTTGTCTAATTCATGGGTGAGTAAATTATACAGATCAGTTTGTGAAGCCAAGATTTCTGTGTTGGGCTTGTCATCTAAAAACAAATGAGCAGAAAACAAATAATTGTATTCTGATTAACTGTGCACACTTCAGTATGTGCTCTATATTTCTTTGATTTGAAGAGCTTTGCAGTGACTGTGTTCATGCTCCCAACTGAGTGGCAGACCTTCTGGTGCTTGTCATGTTACTGTTTATATTTTCTTTTTGGTTTGGACAGTGCATGTCAGTCTTTCTTCATTAGTTTCATAGCTTTCTCTAACCAAGGATGAGAATAAAAACAATGTTTATCAGTATCTAAGAAAAAGATACCTCGTGTGTGTGTGTGTGTATATGCAGACTGGGCAAATGGACTGACAGGAGCCTTGTGAAGCTCACAAAGTGGTAAGCCCTACACCTGGGAATTAACAATCCCATCCAGCAATACATGCTGAGGGACATGAAACTGGAAAGCAGCTTGGCAGAAGAGGACCTGGGAGGTCCCAGTAAGCACCAAGTTGAACATGAGTCAGGAGTGTGCACTTGCTGCAGAGGTGAATGGTTTCCTCTGCTACATTACGTGAAGCAATGCCAGCAGGTCAGGAGAGGAGATCCTTTTCCTCTATGCAGTATTGGTGAAGCCATTCCTAGGTCACTGTATCCAGTTCTGGGCTTTTCAGTACAAGAGAGATGGACATACTGGAGAGTCCAGTGAAGGGCCACAAAGATGATTAAGGGACTGAAGCACCTCACATATAAGAAAAGGCTAAGAGCTAGAGAAGAGAAGGCTTAGGGGTGATCTGAACATTTTAAACGTGCTCTGTGTGCTGCAGATACATGACTTTCTTAGATACATTCATGTCTGGGTTTAAGTTTAGAAACAGGATTCCCCAATTTAGTGTTCCCACCGAAACACCCCAGACCATATGCCACTTGCTTACTCTCCCCATCTCCGTCCCCTGCCATGGTGGTGGGATGGAGAGGAGAATTGGAGGCACAACAAGGTTAAGATCACCTGTTGAGACAGTAACAATTTACTAGAAATAGCAATGAAATAAGAGAATGAAGAGTAACAACAACTATAAGAATAATAGAGTTTACAAGACAGGAAAACAATTCACACATGATTGTTCACCGCACAGAGCCCAGTGCCACACACACAACCACATACCCACACACCAGCTGAACCAGAAGTCACCTACACCTCTCCACATGCCATGAGGTGGTATAGAATAACCTCAGGGTCCTCATGTGCCCTTCTTGGCTGCTGCAAATGTTAACCTTGTCCTGGCCAGAAACAGGACAGTTTGCTGGTATCTGAGGCACCAGATGACAGCAATGATTCCAAGTCCCTCAGGCAGTTATGCAAGTCTTGCTAGGTGTGAGCAGTAATAAATGCTCTTAATGCATGTAGCCTAGCTGGAATCGTGAAAAACTCATTCAGGGTATTCCTGCCTTCAGCTGATAAGTGATTGCAATTCCTTGCTATATATAAGCCAGATTTAGTTGAACTAAATTGATAATATGTTGGTCACAGCACTGGGGGTTCTCCACAGAATGCAAGACCCTGAAAGAATATTTGAATACTTACTCTGTGGTTCAAGCTGTTATTATTAAACTTCTATCAGGACTTCAACTGGCAGAAGTAGTTAACATGGGCTCTAAAGGAGTATAAATGCTGCAGCAGCATCTTCTTCTCTGGACCATGCATATTGTGTTTCCAGTCACCTTGAATTGTAAACAGGACTTTTGCCATTATCACTTGATGATAGGACTAAAAAAGGGTAAACTACCAGACTTTAACCATTAGTGTAGGCTTGCATTGTCCTGAGCAGGGGCTCAAGAAACAAAGTGGAATAAGAAAATGTGTAAAACAAACTCCCACATGGGAGATGTTCTTCCAGATCTGCTTAAGGACAGCTGAGGCTGTCAAACCTTTAACCCTGGGTGATGTGGGAAAGGAGAAGCATAGCACCAGAGGATTAGCTAAATGTTAAGAAGCTTTTTTTAATAAGTTATCTGCATTAGTGTAATGAGACTTCTTGATATGAGTATTGGCAATGAGGTTGCTTAGATTTCTGTAATGAGACTGTAGTTTGGATTATTAAACTGATGAAACAGTGTTGAGCTATCAGTATGTTCTTGGATCTGTTTAAGCAATGCATTTTCTGTTGCATGGTTCTTAGTAATGAAGTGCAAGAGATATGTGACAACATACTGAGAAAAGTTATTCACGACTTGCACCTCATGAAGCTTATTAGTTATAACTAACTCTTGTAGTGTTTCCAAAGGTATGTTGAATAGCTAGTCCATACTTGTAAGGTCACCCTGCCCCATCTTCATATGTATTTTTAAATTGAAAAAGTAACTTTTATAGTTATTTTCCATTTAGATTGGAAAATAAAATCTGATGTACCTTTTGTCTTTAATTATTGTAAAAAGAGAAAAAGAAAAATACTGTGAGCAATATTTTTTCTAAGTAATTTATAGCAATTGATTTATTTTCCGTCAATGAGTATTTTTAGTGTTATTAGAAATCATCAGTTTATCTTTACATCTGTAACACTAGGAATATGTAACACTGCCAAATAACAAATGTATTATTTAGCCATGTTGTCAACTTTTAACATTTCAAGCTGCCAGTAGGAATTAATTCCCCCCTTCCCCAGTAGCATGAGCAACAATAAGAACATCTGTGTAAGAAATCTAATGAGAGAATACTCAGGTCCTGATGCAGTATGACACCA
Organism: Acanthisitta chloris; assembly: GCF_000695815.1. Lineage (NCBI taxonomy): Eukaryota > Metazoa > Chordata > Aves > Passeriformes > Acanthisittidae > Acanthisitta > Acanthisitta chloris. The sequence continues at coordinate 30,842 of NW_008667756.1, forward strand.
AAGTATGTGCCTGTTTAGAAGACTTCACAGCAATGATCACTTTGTGAAATTATGAAAATATGATGTATTAAACTTGCATGAATTGGTATTTAGCTAAACATACAGCACGGTTAAGAAACTAAGTATTGAAGTACTGCATTAGCATTAGCTGAACTGTACATAAGCTCCCACTTCTATTAATAGATTTCTGAGACTTGAAAAGTTTGTAAAGCTCATTATTACAAAAATGAATTGAAGTTCTGTCACTACTTATTTCCACTTGCTGTTCTTGTCTGAGCAGCACCTTCCAGTCATGGCTTCCGGTATAGTTTGCAAATGACAGCAGAACAACAGCAGCAATCTCTTACACTGCTTTAACCTTTACAGTGTGTTTGTTTGGAGAAGGCAACCATTCCATTTCTCTGTTGCTCACAGAATATTAAGGCTGCAGACAGGAAACAAAAGGAATGGCCAACAACTAAAATTTGAAAATTTTGAAAAGGTCAAAATAGCATGGTTTAGGACTGTCTGTATGCCTTCATTCCAATGGATGACAACTGACTAAATGCTAATAAACTGTAAGCTATATATATTTTTAAATATCAATACAAAAAGTGTCTCCACAGTCAGTTTAAATGGCACTGTTTCTGTTAGGTTTTCAGTTTTCAATATGCAGAAGTTATTAAATTTAATAGAGGCATTTTGATTTCTTTTCTGCAGTAGGGTTTATTGCCACTTCATTCTCGTGGCATATGCATGTTTTTATATGGCAAATATGGTATTGTAGCAAAGACTTTTGGGGATTGCTCTTAACAGTGTGCATGGAGTTCCATTTAGTAGAAACCAGCGTAGAATTGCATCTTTTGTTTTATAGAGCATTGATTCTCAGAACAGCAAATCACCAGCTGGCTACTTGCCCATTCAAATACTGTACTTCAGTTAGGCACACTGACCCATATGAAATAGGCATATTCAAATGAGCAATGCTAGAGTGGGGAAAAAAATAAAGAAGAGATTGTCATAAAATCGATGGAAGCTGAAACCTCATTGACGATATCCCTCTGCAGCAAGCCAGTGTCAGTTATATCTTGATGAATACCTAAAAACCTCAAAGGCTGTGGAGGCTTCAGTCTCACTAGATGTTGTGCCTGGCTGTTATTGAGATCACAGTGTTTTGCCTTGGTATCTAATCTAAGTCTCTTGCAATGTTGAAATATTTCCTGTTCTGTGCATGGTGGTCTGTGACAACAGTTTACTTCCTTCATTGTGGCAGCGATCTCTTGTCTTGTTTTCCCATGACATTCAGTCTTCCAGGTGAAAACTGTCCTGGAGCTATATGAATTTGTTTTCTAATGAAGTTTAGCATTTGAAACTTTGAAGTCTAGCGTTAAAGTTTGTTTTCCAGCCTTGTCTTTTTAACAGACAGAAATAAATGCCTTCAGGAGGCAGTTAGTTGCATTTCCCTGGAGTTGCTGTCTCCTTTCACTGGCTGTAAAGATGGACTAAACCAGGTGCAATGTACTTCTTGGACCTTTTAGGATGATTATACTCGTATGAGAGTAATTCCTATAACATAGTTGGATGTGTATGTAGGTGGCATACTAGGAAAGAAAGGAAGAGGGTGTTACAGACACTTTAAATCTAAAGGGCATAGAACATGTTTGTGTAGCCCCTTAGTTTTTAGTGCTCTAGATTCTTTGAAACCTGGTAGCCTGAAACAATTGTTAATTAGTGACTGTTATGCCTTTAGGTGTCCCTTCTCTGAAAGACCCAGGAAGCATTATATGCTATAATTAGTTCCATGTCACTTAATCAGTTT
>NW_008667756.1:32684-53175 GCF_000695815.1 Acanthisitta chloris
CAAAGCAGTCCTCTGACAATGTGAAGGTCTCTGATGCATGAAGAATTAATACATTCTTCCCAATGAACTGTATCCCACCCTGCTAAACTGCTGCCTTTATTTTGGACACGTGACCTTTTACCTTCTTCAGTGTCTGCTCACTTCTGTGTTGAGATGAAATGAGAACAAACCCCTAATAAGAGAAGGTCATTAAATGCAGATGATCTTCTATTTTAATACAAACATCTGAGACAATAACCCAGCTCTTACCAGGAAAATCGTGTTGTCAGGGGAGAGGTTACCTTGGCAACAAGGTCACCTGGCAGGGCCTTCTGTGCAGAGTGATGGGGCAGCACGTGATGGCAGAGCCTCAAAGATGATGAAAGAGCAGGAGGTCAATCCCTCACACTTCTCAGTGACTTCGATCAGCTCAAGGTGAGTTACTCCAGGAGCTTCATAAACCTGGCTTTCTGAATACAAATGGTCTGTGTGAATTGCCAAGGGCATGCAGGACCAGAGGAAAAGACTTTAAACTCCAGAAATTACCATCAAAGGCTTTTTTTTTAAGAGGGAAGAATTATTTGTGAAGCTTATTCGTGACTACTTGCTCATGCAGGACTGAACTGTATGCTCCTGGAGAAGGATCACAGACCTTAGATGTGGAGAAGGAAGACTCAGGATGCAGTCCAGAGTGTAGGGACAGATGGACTGAGAGTGGGTTCCAGTTCACAGCTGTCTGTGCTAGACAGGTGTACTTTAAGATTGTATCCAGCAACCCTAAGATGAGTTAGAGCATAGGTGTTTTGCAGTAAGCTCATGAAAAAACAACAGTGTGATTGATCAATTTATCAAATTCCTACAGCAGCTTTTGAAGCTAGAGGAAGTCTTGACAGCTCTTGAGGTTGCTCTGGCACCCAGTATGCTAGATGTGGCCAAAGGAAAAGAAATGCGAAGGCTGTGAAAAAGTTACTAAGCACACCTGGCAGACCTAGTGATTCTAAGCCCTTACAGAATGTATAAGAGATAGAGATATACAAGATAGACCAGAGTGGGGTGTTTAAAGGTATATATAAAAAAAAAAGGTCCAAAATGAAAGGGATAGTTTCTATCTGATGTACAAAGGAGAGACAAGAAAAGAAAAATTGAATCTAAATCACATGGTTTGGAAACAGCAATTTGCACTCTTCCAGCTTACTCCTTTTTTTCCACACTGTGAGAAAAATTAAATAGGGAAATTAATAGGCAACCTACTTAAAGCAGATAAATCAATACAGCACTGTAATTAACAGGTGGATCTTAATCACTCCTTATATTTATCTTTCATCTGGTTTTATTTCCTTTACCAAGCCATTAGTTTTGTCTATTGTTGTTTGATTGCTGGGCCCTGGAAGAAATTCACTGCACTGCCATCCTTAAGGCACTTTTCTCTTGGTTCGGGATTTCAGCGAGGTAGAGTCATTGTGTTCTGTCTCCTTGTAATTAGTATGCCTGCTAACCATGTCTGCAGTCTAAACTAAATTGCTCAGTTGGAAGCAAATGAGACAATGTAGTGATGTTATTCTGTATTCAGTGCTCACGTCTGGGTCTGTTTTTCAGTCAAAGAATTGCCAGCTTTTTCCATTTTGAAAGCAACATTCTGCAGAAGTGTAAATGACACCACCTCCTCTCTCACATTGTGCAAGACTGGATGTCTAACTGCAGCAAAGAGAGAATCGAACTTGTGACTTTGTTAGTGAGGAAATTATGTTCTTGATACTTTTCTCAGTCTTCCTCACCCATCACCTCAGGCAAAACTAACCTACTCCTCCACAATCCTGTTGTTAAATGAAGGTATAGCAGAAAGACAAAGTCAGTGGTGATAGCAGAAAAAGAAAACACTGTTTAGGAACTGCTAAATTATTCTATGCTGCTCTTAATTTTTAAGGTCTACTTCCCTTTTGTGCTGCAATTAGTGATGTGCGTAAAAAATCACCTCCTGGGATCTGCTTATTCTTAACCAGTGCCATGAATATTTCTTTTTTTAAGTAGGTTGGAAGGTAATGGTCATGTCTGCAGAAATGACTTCCAATGTTTCTGAAACTGTCTGTTTTTACTCCTATGCTTTTATTTTGCTACATTTCAAAGGAACAAAGGAATTACGATATCACCAAATTGACACTGGCTGATGTTCACCAAAGACAGTTTTAGCCATCTATGCCCAAAAAAGAATATATTTTCTTATATTTCCTCCAGGTTTGTTCTCTGAAAAATGTAGCTGAAAGTTCAGCTGTACTCACTATGGTGCAAATAGATAGAAGCTCAAGTTACTGTATGTGCAGCACTGAGTTAATTGAGAAATTAGAAGACATTGATGAATATTGTGAAATTCACATAGAAGAAGTGAATACTGGAAGCTCTAAAAGGGAAATTAATACTAAGGAAGTAGGAGGTTCAAGTTCTCTGAGGTTTTCTTCTGAATTTTCACCTCGCCTTTCCATCTAGTATATTTGTACATGCTAGTGTAGTCATAGACACTATCCAAGCTCCCAGACACACCTGTCCTGTCATTTGTCCACCCTGAGAATTCAAGAAACATTAGTAACCCAGGGAGCAGTAAGTACTATCCAAACTTGACACTTGATTTTGTCTAAGCAGTGTCTTCTGCCTCAGTTTGTGTGAAGAGGAAAGGTTCATATATTGAAGAATTTAGTCTCAAAAAACATAAGTTGTGACTACAGTTGCAGGAGAAGGTATGCTACAATTAAAGGCTGGCTCTTAAATGTGGGTGTAGGAATAGTCTGCTCTTTCTCCATATGAGCTGCCCCTGTTATCCTAGTTGTAAAGACATCAATATCTTAAAGGGCATTTAACAAAACTACTTAAACAAGGTAATAAGCTAACAATTTATTGCTAAAATACTAATTGATATTTTGAGAAGCTGTAACTTCCTTGCATAAGCACTTTTGTCAAATTGTAATTAAATACATACACATTGTCTTGCAGATTTAATTTAATAACTTAACAACATCTCTGCTTCGCCAGTTTTCAGTAATTGCTTGACTATGTTCTCCAATATACAATTCATCCAGAGGACATAACTTTCTAATAACTGATTGCTATGTTCCTGTGCAGTCAGACTAAACAAAACACTGCATCAGAGGTTTTGTGTAGGTGCCCAAACCATACAAATCACATGTATAAGGCTGATGGGCAAATCTGACTGTGAAGTTGCCACCCCAACCACAGACATCAGTAGCATGCTCAGCTATGCACCACATGCCACAGGCTGCCTGCTGAGCAGTAAGTAGTCTTTAATTTAAGTAAGAAAGAGTAATAGCATTTCAGAGTTATAGGTACATTAAAAGGCTCAGCATCTCTCACCTGTAACTCACTTTTCTTTGAAGCTACTTGCATAGGACTCATCTAGGAGTACTAGTGAGAATTACTAATTATTTCCCCGTCCACATTACTGGCCCTAAGGTGACTGTAACTTGGGCTTGAAGCATCTGTACCATACTTATGAACTGAGTATATTTTACAGACAGCTAATTCGTAGCTTGTGCTTTGTCTGTCTTTGTGAACTTGAGTCTGTGCTGCTGCAGCGTGTATGGTAGAGCACTGCTTTTCTAAGTAGCTCTGGTGCAGTTGGCTTCTTAGTGCTTGCTTTGGGGTTTGAACAGTGATGTTGGATGGCACAGTGGGGAGTAGGATGGCATCTAGTTGCCTGATGGCAGTGGCATGCTTTTTTTAGGTGGTTAGGATCTCAGCTTTGCTGTAGGTATGTACATGTCTATATGTACACAAATAGCATGAAGGAGGGCTAAGAGAACTGTATTTTGAAGACAAAAGCAAATAAAAGTTGTTTTACAGATGTTAGAAAGATGAACATATTTACTTGTAATGTATTGGAAAAAACCAAAAATAAGCATTACCATGTAAAAGATTTCAAACTTTCCCCTATGTGCACTTTTGTATGCTCAGCCTGATTTACTATGTGCCCATCTCAGAGCTTATAAAGAGATGGTGGCATTGCTATGAAGGACCTAGTATAGGAATGCCTGAGAGCTGGGTAAATAAGTGAAGCATTAATTTAAATAAAATTATAACTGATCGAATGTAATTTATTTTACGTTAGAATTTCTGTATATAGACATTTTTACTAGTTTTAAATTTTTTTAAGAAGCGCCTTATTTCAAACTGTACATCTTGATTTTTGTAAACATATTTGCCATTAGAAGTGGCTTTAATTGTTCCTATTGCATATTTACTGAAGACATTTGGATGCTTCAAATATGAATTAGGCATCTGCATGTGGATTAAGACAGAGACTAGATGGATTTGGCCCTTGGAATACAAAATATTGCTTGTAGGCAACTTGCTAATATTTCTTTCAACTGCTCTTAGCTGTGCTTTCACTCTTTTATTTTTTTTAAATTTTTTTTAATCCTTGTTAGCATTCCCTATTTTCATAACTGCTGCTGTGGCTGCTGCTTTGGGAGCAGAACAAACTTGCTTCCCAGGCTCGGAGTATTATCTTGCCTGTTGACAATGAATTACTGTTCTGTCACTTGTGAGTGCTTTTTCCCTGTTGCGAGGTAGTGCAGCATCTTCATTCTCCATGTACACCATTAATCTTTTCCTGTAGAGAAGCAGCTCTGTGGCTGTTAAGGATCTTCTGCATCTTTCTAGCCTTCCTAGGGTTCTGGGACACTCTAAATCCTTAGGATAGGGCTGCAGTGGCCCTGTGAAAACCAGCCATGTGACTACAGGCTTCCTGTTTAGATATTGTCAGTGCACATTGTGGAAGATCTTTTCCAGATTATGTTTTTATTCCTCCTTTTCCCTCAAAATAATGTTTTTTTTATTTATTTTTTTAATTCTAATTCATTGTCTTTTGGAGCCGTACTTATTGTTTAAAATGTCCTATTTTTGGTACCTTGGATAAAATTTTTGTCTCATTGGAATCAGCAGTTGGTAAATGTTTGGCATTCAGATGATTAAAAATATTTGAATGCAAAATTATTTACAACCACTCTACTGTATGTAAGTTTACAGATCATGAATGGAAGCAGAAACAATTGCAGATATTTATTTTACCAGGTGCTTTATTCTCTAACCTTTCCCAGTGAGGGCCCCAGGAGGTTACTGATCCTAATTTAATTGCACAGTATGGAGCTATACTTCTCATTATGAATGAGTTCACCAAAAGATTTAAGTAGTTGCTTATACTGCGTAGACTGTATTTAAGTTTTTGGGAAGTACAGGATAGTAATATTGAAAATGAATAAATGTGTATGCTAACAGACTATGCAGAAAGTCTAATTAAAACAATACTACCATGAGCTATGTACATAAAGCTTTTTTTCACGCAGTTCACCATTGGGGAAAAAAAACCCTCAAAATTAAATGAACACAAATTCACTTCTAGAGCACTGTAAATTGCTAAACCAGTGCTTTAGGTTAATTCTCCACTAAGATGTGTAGAATTCAGATCATAATTTGGATCAAGAGAACTACTTGATCAATTCAATATAAACAAGGTAGGATTTTAGTCATTATCTACAGCTTGATTAATGATTTATGTACTACCAGAAACTACCACTGCATATCTTTGAGTTCAGACTTAAAAAGTATTTAAAATAGTTCAACAATATCTCTAGGTAAAGGTGCTCAGAAAAAAATTATGTGGAGGTTAAAATCGTATCTCTGACCGTCTGAGGAGGGAAACATAGTTCAGTAATGCTGTAAAGTGCAGTGCAACCCTTATTCAACAGAGGACACAAGTCACATTTAATTTATAATACTTTATTCCAACTGTGTGGATAATGGCAGAATCTCTTGCAGGACCAGTCTCTAAAACACCTTCCAAGAGAAGAGAGAAAAATTAATACCCTTTTCTTCGATCTATTTCATAAATAAAAAAGTCATTATTTTAATAAGAAAATTTTGAGGTTACAGTACCAAAAGTTATATTTATGTAGCCTTAAAAAAGTTCCATTTTGATATGGTGTTTAACAAAAGCACATCAGTATACTGGGACTTTTAATACTGAGTGATGTTAGAAATGCTGGGCAGTATATATATTTTTTGTGCATTTTATTTCCTCCTTGACTCTTAGGACTTGCACTTGTAATATTGTATTCAATACTGTCTATTTAAACTATACTCAGCATTGGAAGTATGCATAGAAAAATGTAAATTAAACAAGCTACCATTAATGAGTTTTTCAGATATATAATACCTGTCACTCAAGGTTTTATGTGCTACAGCTACCGACCCTCTGTGCTTGTTGCCTTTGAATCCATTTTTGTGAGGCAGTCTGAAATTCTCTCTGGGAACACCATTTCTGGATAAAAAAAGCTGCTTGGGACAGGTGCTGTTGGCTGTGCCCCTTTGAGGGACGTGTAGCTCTTCCACAGCACACCCAAATGGTGTCCTGAAGAGCACTACACCCAGTGGAAGAATTTTTGGTGTGGAAAAGATGTCCATATGTGGATCCAGATCAATCCATGTCATGTGTCAGTACAGTCAGGACTGGCACAACAAGCAGCAGTTTGTGTTGGGAATGTGGAAACTACCAGGTACCAGATTCAGTGTACATCACTTACTAGTTTTCCTGATGCTCAGAAACGTTATTGGCGAGGCTGATTTTTTTGCTTTGTACCTAGGTTTTGTTGCTGATGCTCAGAAACGTTATTGGCAAGGCTGATTTTTTTTGCTTTGTACCTAGGTTTTGTTTTGAATTTTATGGGACCTAGTGAGGTAATGGTGTGTGACTCATCAGGCTGCTCTTCTGCAGCCAAAAGCATGCTAGGGATGTGCTTCGAAATTTCTACTCTTGAAGGCATTTTCTGTGGCAACACTGTAGGCCCTGCAGTTTCGTGTTTGGCTTCAAGAAGTTCTTCTGCAAAATTGTTTATTTTGGAGTATGTTACTCCTATATTTGTTAACATTAAGACATTTTTCTGTTTCCCTTTTGCCTTCTGTTCTAATTAAGTTCAGTCAGCTGGTGCTTAGGCTTCCTCTGGGGGTTGCTTGTCTTTCTCCATTTGCTGTGCATCCAGCCTAGGGTAACTTCCTGCTTAGACACCTTAGACAACAAAACTTGTTACGTCTTTTGGGCCAAACAAATTTTCCTATGCCAAGTCTGAAGCAAAAACTCCCTTAAATATCTATCTCTGCTTTTTGAATGGCCATGATTATTTTGTTTTGATTCAGCTAATTACATTTCCAGCCAGAATAACTAAAGATTGCTGCACTGGATTCTCTCTGATTGAATGTTAACTGCCTTATGAATTTTTAATTTTTGTGATATTAATTGATTGCTGCTTCATCCTGCAATTTACTGTTAGGGAAATCTTAAGTAATTATTTTTGTCAGGCCAGAATTCTGAATGTATTTGAATACTTTGCAGCAGGTTGTAGTTGTTCCAAAAGTAGTAAGTGACTGTCAAAATTCGAATGGAAATTTTCAGAGAATCAGTTTATAAATCTGAAAGTAAGATCATTTGAAAGCCAGTAAGTGACTGTCAAAATTCAAATGGAAATTTTCAGAGAATCAGTTTACAAATCTGAAAGTAAGATCATTTGAAAGCCTTTAGAAGCATCAAAGTCATCCATTTGAGGATTTCTAGCGTTTGGAAACTGGTAGTAAAAACAGATACGTACAACCCCACACTGTTTCATTTGCTGGGATGCAGCAGTTCTTTTGGAAACTGGTAGTAAAAAAAGATACGTACAGCCCCACATTGTTTCATTTGCTGGGATGCAGCAGTTCAGGAGCAGTAGAAGAACACCAAATTGGTGTTCTGTTAATTGTTCTGGATTTTTATAAGATGTCTTAGTGTCCCTGAAACTTTTTAAAGAGTGGACACAGTGGCAGCGTCCTGACTTCATGTAAATCAGCTACAAGATTTGTAGGAGAGAGTCAGAACTATTTGTTCACGATATTAAACGAAATGTGCAAAGTGTTTAAAAATGAGAACAAATGCTCAAGGCACTGCACTTTCACTGCTTCTTAGACATGGACTTTATGGCTGTTGACCTTGAAGCTGACAGTTCTGGAATCGACCTGTGCTTCTGTATATATTTCTTTTAATGCCACATTACTACAAACGTTGTGTTGGGCTTGAGTAGGAAAACCCAGTGGCTGTATTAAAGGACCAACTTCAATATCCTTTCTGGCACAGTGATATACAAAAAGGGTACACAAAATGACTCACACAGCTGCCACTGTCTGTAAAGCTGGAAGACTAGGTCTTGGTGCTTAAAGCAGTATGAGCACTGACGTTAGAAATCTAAAGTACCTAAGAAATTAAGTCTCTAACCCAGCTAGGATTAATTATAGGGCAGTCTCCTCTTAGTTCTCTGCCATGTTTTTAGAATTCTTCAACAAAATTCTTGTTGTTTTTGTCAATTCAGTATCCATTTTGTGAAAAAATAATACTGCGTTCGTAACTTTGGTTCCTATGGTTTAGAAATATCAAGGAAAAAAGATAATAACCTTTTACACTAAATTAAGGCTTGAAGGAGCCTTTTTTATTTCAGACACTAAAACGTGTTATTTCAAGTAAAGCTGAGTGATTAAGTCCCCTGTCAGTTGAAGAATAATTCATGCTTTATTTATGAGAAAATGCAAATATGCTAACTAGAAGATTATTCATCTTGGGATGAATATTTGATCTCTGATGTACCTTAGGACAGGCAAAGCTTTTCAACTAGAAGAATCACACCAAAGTGATGGCCTGCAGTTGGAAGTTTGGTTATCCTCAAATGTATAAATAAAGTATATTTAAATTTGCTTAATTTATGTCCATAAGTAGTATTTTTGTCAGTTGTGCCATAGATTGTGTTTGAACAACTCCAGAAAGCAATGGTATATCTTGCTACTTTAGACATCTGTGCTTCAACATACAGCTATTACATGATGGGAAAGTGGTTACCTTAGCCCAAAACTAAGCACAAGTGCCTTCATTTAGGTGAGTATGCAGTATGCAAAATGCAGTTCTGTGGTGGATGCTCCTTTCCAAAGATTGACCAACCACTGCTAGTATACACATAGCATTGAAAAGGGTACCTGGAACAACTTCTCTTACACTTACTGGTATATATCTTTTTTTTATTTTTTTTTGTAGACAGAGGTGGATTTTGGCTATGAGGATGTTCTTGATGCTGGACTCCCAGTTGATTGCATGCTGTTTTGCATGCTTGACAATGCTGGAAATAGATATTAAAACATGTCTGTTAGTTCAAGGGCTGCTTTTGCAGTGCTTATTGAAATAAACATTGCAGGACTCCTCTCTATGAAGTGTGTTTAACAGACATTGTATCTTTTTCCCTGGTTTGAAAAGAATCACATAGGCCCTAGAAAAGAACATTTTTTTGGTCTCTATGCTCAGTTTTACATTTCTGTAGGATTGTATGATGTTCTTAACTGCTATTCAAAGGATTTAGGTCTTATTTCTCTCTAGTCTCCCTCTCTGGCCTCCTGTATGGATAACAAACAGGCTTTGTATAGATGGTGTGAATTTCCTGTGCTGTGTACAAATGGCAGCTCTTCTATACCTTTTTGCCATCAGAGGGTATTAAGTGTGAAAGGCCAGAAGCTTGTTTATCTTAAGGAAAGAAATAGGAGATGATAACATTCAAGATAAATATATGTTCGCATGTATTAATAAACTGTAAGTGGCTGAGGTTTCAATCCAAGGTAGTGTGCTTCTGAGAAGTTAAATAGTTAAGCAAGTAATTTATAATGCATAATCTGTATGACGAATTTCTCCCCTTTTCCTATTAACAAATCTTGTATGAAAGCATAATATATCTTCTCAGATGTAGTTATTGTTTTAATTGATCTTTTTCATTCATTCTGCTGGTTGCTTTTAAGCCATGAATTGCTTGGAGATTATTTGTGTTTGAAATGCATTGATGAATCTTGATTGAACTTTGACTTTGCTATATGGGAGGATAATTTTTTTCATGTCCAGGTGGAAATGAAATTAGTTTTTGGTATGATCCTGTAATCTAAAAGATCAGTTTTAGCAAGCGTTTTATGTTTTCAGTGTGGGAGAAGCAGAAATGTGCATGAAACCTTTGGAACCACTGTAATTGATAGCAGAAACAATAAATACACAGCACTTTTCCGGTTCAACTACTTGTTGTCAGTTGTTTCTAATCCTTTCCTTAAAATAAATGTTTAAGGTCACTGGAGCAAAAGATTACTGTACCTTTCTGTTGGGGGTTTCCTCTGACAAAAAAATGTATTACTTATTTCGGGAATGAACCCAGTACCCGAGAAATATAAAATAAGCAGAACAAGAAATTACTGTTCAGAAAATTTTATCAAGGGTCTCCTGAGAATTTCCTTTTGCTTTTGGTAATACTCCATAAATTTTGCTGTTAGGGGCCAAAATCTTAATTTTATGGATTCAAAAGTTTATTCATTTCTAATGTTATCAAATATCCATTGCGCATAGGAAAATCACTGTGGGGGTGGGGAGGGGGAGGAAATGAGAACAGGAATATATTGATTGCATCTGTGCAAACAAAACAAAACAAAACCCCAGCCAATAAACAGCAGCAAACCCCCTCCATCCTCACAAAAATAGCAAAAAAATACTTTAGGTAAGAAAGATGCATAGACTATAGAATCAGCCCTTTCATGTTGCCCTTGGAATGCTCAGGTGAAAGATGAAGTAAGCATACAGTGCCAGAGAAAAATAATTCATATGATGAAGTTAGTTTTATGGGCTGTTGTAGTTCCTAGCATATTCCCCTCTGCCTCCCTTGCTCGCATGCAAAGGTGCACAGTCTGCAGATCTTCAGAGCCCACAAAGTTCATCTATTCCCCTTTATGCTGAAAATGCTGACCAGAAATCAAAGGGGAATAGAGAGTTCAGGCAGGGAAGCTCCATCTGTGACTTGCTGTTTTTCATCACGTACAGCACGAAATATCATCCCAAATCCTGCATCCAGACTGAGGAGTAACAGATGTGATGTGCAGAGACCTGCATCCAAATATCTGAATTTGCTTGCTGTTAGATATTTTTGTTTGTTTAAAGAAAATGTTTGTGATGCAGTTGCTTAGTTTTTAGAAAAAAAAAATAAATGATGTCAACACAGAAAAAAGTGCTTCTAAGTTGGCTTAGCAATTTGTTAAGCTAATGGGAATTTTTCTTTTGGTGATATTCCTCATATCTGTTCTCAGCATATCCCATTATAAAGTCCCATGGAACCATTACAGTGTGTGCTGCAAATGTTTATTGCCAATATGATAAATTGTTTAACAATGCTCAGACAATCATAACAGATTTACTGAACGAGTTTAAATCTCTTATTTTTAAAAAAGTCCTCCTGGAACCCTCAGAAGAAGTAAACAAACCTTCGAATCATTCTAGGCACATTTTAAAAAAAAAAAAAAAAGAAAAAAGAAAAGACAGCAATTAGTGTGACTGATATTTTTATATTTTTCCAGTGATGGTACAACTTGGAAATCATATAAGTGACATATTTAAGATTTTCTAGGGTTTTTTTCTAGTATTTGTGTAACACAAAATCATGTAACTGTTCTATAATGAGGTACAATAAGGCAAGGTTGTTCTGTCCAAGCTCACAGCTTTTAATTCATGCCTGTTTGCATTATTTGTTTCTTTTGATTGCATTGGCACTTTTGTGATGGCAAGGGCATTGTACTAATTCATCTGGTTTCTTGTGATTGCATTGGCACTTTTGTCATGGCAAGGGCATTGTACTAATTCATCTCTTGGAACTTGTAATTAATCAGAAGAATTTTATAACTTCAGGATAAAATAATAAGATTCTCCTTGTGAGTATTTATGCATTGAAGGAATAACCTGCTACTATGAGGGTTAACTTAAATCAGCTTCACATCCCTGGTATTTTATAGACAGTAGAATCTTTCTCTTAAGCCTAATCCAAGGCAGGGTATTATAAGGCAGGTTCAGTCTGGAAGCCTTTCACTTTCCTTTTGTGTTCAAATCCATGCACCAGATGGGATTCACACAGTGGTGGTGTAAGAGACTGCCCCTGTGATTGCAGGGATGAAAGGTCACAGTTAAAGGAAGGCCTTTGGCAGGTGGAGAAAAGCTAACATTGTACACATCTTCGTAAACAAACAGTAAAAAGAAGACCTGGGGAACTATAACTTGATCAGACTTACTTCAATCCTTTGGAAAGGTCATGGTAAACATCTTTAGAGTGCCAGTTGCAAACATATAAAGAACAAGTATGCAATCACTAGTCAGCATTGATTTACCAATGGAAAGCTGTGTTTTGCCAGCCATAACGATTTTCTGTTTCAAAGTGCCTGGCAGTGTGGATGAAGGGAGATCAGTGAAGGTGTAATATGGTTCAACCTTGGTATGACTTTGATGTCTTTTGCTGTGTTCTCATGTAGAAACTTGGGAAGTATGGACTGGATCATGGTGGGCTGAAAACTCACTGTACTGTCAGTGTGAAAGGGTTGGTGGACAATAAGAGATTGCACTAGGAGTTAATGTAGAGGCCCAATTTTTTTCCTTAAGAGTTGTAGCATCAAAGGATTGCACTAGGAGTTAATGCAGAGGCCCAATTTTTTCCTTAAGAGTTGTAGCATCAAAGAAATACTGGTTGCAAGAGACCTCTGGACCTTGACATTGTCTGGAAGAGCTTGAGCTCCATCTTTGGTACTGTCCATCAAAGCTTGATCTGGAAGAGCTTGAGTTTCATCTTTGGTACTGTCCATCAAAGCTTGGAGGCACTTTTGAATTGTTCCTCAGTGTCTTCTCAAACTAAGTAAGTCCAGGTCCCTAAACATTTCCATCTAGATCACATGCCATAGGCCCCTGTCTACAGTAGTAGTCCTCCAGTGTTCCTTCTCAAGTTTCTGAGCATTCCAAAATTAGGCAGTGTACTCCAAAAGCAGTCTCAGCAGGGTTGAATGATGATGGAGGTTTAAGAAGTTTAGGTAGAACTATAGGAAAATAAAATTGCTGGAGGAATAGTGCCACACAGAAAGATTACTTGGAGGTTTTCAAGGCATTGCTATGTGAACCTGTGACTGATCTGGTTCAGTGGTGATTATAGTCTAGTTTACAGTTGTAGGATATACTAGAAGACCTTTTGGGGTCACTTCCCACAAGCATTTCTATGATGGTATCATTCATGCACTATATGAGAGCTGATTTGGATTTTTAAATTCATATTTTCTACTTAGATTTTTTTCTCTTCAATATTGCTAAGCAATGCTCGAAAGAACTGAATGACAGAACTATAAGATCTGTTTAAAAATGAACTTTTAAAACTGATACCATTTGGTTAAGTAACTTCTGACAAAACAAAATTTCTAGTTTGAAAGAACTTTAATCAGATTTTTGAAAATTGCTCAGGATGATGACCTCATTCATATAATCCAAAGGCATGTGCCTAAAGTCTTTTCTCAAGACAAATGCCATTAAATCAATCCCTATTTGTCCAAG
The DNA here is from genome assembly GCF_000695815.1 of Acanthisitta chloris. Classification (NCBI taxonomy): domain Eukaryota; kingdom Metazoa; phylum Chordata; class Aves; order Passeriformes; family Acanthisittidae; genus Acanthisitta; species Acanthisitta chloris. The sequence continues at coordinate 46,114 of NW_008667756.1, forward strand.
TCCATAATCTGAATACAGTTGTGGAGAAGGGAGGGTGCTAGTTCTCAGGGTGCATACATTCATTGCTTTACTTTGCTGGGGACTGTTGAATTGTTTTAATAGTTTAATTTCCTTTCATAATCCCAGTTGAAGTCTCAGATTTTATTTTTATTTTTTTCAAAGGAAAAGACTAATTTCATTACAGTTGCAAGAAATTCAACACTGAAATCTTTAGGCTTGCATGGAGTGGAAATTAAAGAATTTGGTCTGGAATACTTTCAAATACTCCCTGTCCTCATAAATAAATGAATAAAAGAAAGCCTCAGAACTGTGTAGAGGTTTGTATCTATCTGCTTCTGTGGGAACCAGTATGGTTGGGGTTTTCCAGTTATCAGGACATAAATTTCAGTCATTGGGAAGATTGTACTCACTGTGTTGTGCTGGGCTGAGGTCTCTGCCAGCCTTGGTTATCCTGTTGTGATCCTATGGAATGAGACAGGGAATCTTCTGTACCCTCTGGCACTGCTCCTTGGGGATGCATTGCTACTGCTGTTTGCCTTGATGGTAAGAAACTGTTCCCCAGAGTTTTTGTAGTGAAACATGAAGGTTAACTGTTAAACACCTTTTCCTGTGTCCTTTAAGAGTTTACATATTCTGTGTAACATGTGAAGGCATGCTTGACCCCAAAAAGCTGAAGGAAGCAACAGCTTTTCCTCGACTGTTTATTGTGAAGGATTAAAAATATAAAACTAAGTGTGAAAGAATAAAGTGAAGTGAGACTGAAGCACGACTACAGATAACATCTCAGGAGCAATTTAGATTAGGTGTGTACCTGTCTTTCTTTTAAAAAGAATAAAATCTCCCATACGTGTTTTGTAAGCTATGATACTTGGGGTATCATACTGGGGGATATGGGGCGGGGAGAGTTCTAAGTGAAATCTTAGCATGGTTTTGGATGGAAAATAAGCAAAGACATACCAGGACTGTCAGGTTTTGGAGGAGGGAGCTCGTGAAGGCCAGCTGAATGATATCTCAAGTGCCTTGTTCCAAGCCTCCTCCAGCTGTGTATTGTGAGGGTGGGTGCTGGGAAAGCTTTAGGTGTAGAGACAGCTGCAAACAAAGACCTTTATTTTATCCTTCTCTAGTTATGTTTCATGTATACTCTAAAACTAATTTTTTGTTATAATGTATGAGCTCTTGTATGTTACAGTTCCTCACCATCTGCAACCATTTTCTGACTAATTTACACCCACCTAGAGTGTTCCTTAGCACAACAAATCAGCTTGCTTAATCTGCTTTTGGGCCTACCTCTCTTTAGAAAGCAAGCAAGCTGGTCTGATTTTTTTTTTTTTTTCTGCATAATTTTCACACAGTGTAAATGGAATGGGAATAATTTGTTTTTGCTCTGCTGAACAAAAGATACTGTGTTCAGGAATTTCTAATTTTAAAAAAAAGCATATGCCAAGGAATATGTAGTAGTGAGATAACACATGCCTCAAGGAACTCTGTGAGGCACATACCTTTGAAAATATTTTATTTCTGTATTTCATTTTGAAAACAAGTGTCAAAATACAGAAAGCCAACAGGGAGCTCTCACTAATGCACGAAACAGATTTTATTTACAACATATTTGCACATAGTGCCTTCCAGTCAAAAAAGACATAATTAATGCCCTGGAATACTAGTATATAAGTTTTAGTGGTTTGCAGGTAAAACCCCCACAGGATAGGCATAAAAACGGAAAATAAGGATCCTTATGTGCAAATACCTGCACACAAAATATGTTCCCGTATATATGCTCTTATATACACTGGATTGAAAGACCATGACCCAAGTATATATGTCTTTACTGATCTGGGGACAAATGCCTTCAAAATTTTAGAAAATGCTGCCCCCTTTAACTAATGGGAGAAACATCTGCTTGTTTTAAATATATCTTTATTCTCTGTCTAACCATTTTGGAGTTGTTTCATCTCATCCTTTAACGGACATAGGCAATAAGTCCTGCCCTTGATCACACTGAGTTTGCACTCAGATGTTTCTTTGAGTAATCCTGAAACAATATTTTATATGAACTCTGGCTTTTTTCCCCTCCTCCTTTTGCTCCCTGATCTCCAATATAAATTTGATATAAGCAGAAATCTAGCCATGTTTCCGAAGAAATCCACTGCAATATCTTTGTTCCAAAGCAGTGACTACAAATCACTCATGTATCGTATATATCTCAGCTGTCTTGTAAAATAAGAAGTCCAGATACAGAGATATAGACATTGATCACTGGTATTCTTTGTTATTGCTTAACTCAGTTTGTGGCACTCTGATAGCTCCTTGTCCTTTTCTCTGTTTTATGGGCAGTGACTGCACACCAGGAGCCCTTGAGCCAGGCTGCATGTAAGGTGCTCCTAGCTGACCTGTTGGCTCAGTGCCTATCCTTGTTTTCAAACCTGTCCAGCCTTACCTGTCTCTGCTGCCTTGTAAGACCTTTGGGTAGTTGTTGACAGAAGAAGCAGAAAATAGCATTGAATCTTTGTGGCTACCTGAAAGGCAGTTATCAAAGGTGTGCAAAAAGGAAAGCAAGGTACACAGACAATAGTGGTTTTCTTTCCTTCTTCTGTTCCTGACCAGGACTTCTTTAAAGCAAATGAATACATCTTAATAAATATTTCATAGTGTCTAACATACTTGGGCCCCCACTAGAACACCTGAACTACTTTCTGATGTAGGTGTTTTGCACTAACAAAGTATGATATAGTCTTTTACATGTATCATATTTATTCAGGGACAATATAGTAAAATAATTCTTAGAGAATAAGTAAGAGTTTCTTAACAAATCTGTCTTGGAGGTCTGACATTCGGTTGTGTTTCTGAAAAACAGTATTTAAAATATTTCACAAAGCCTACAAAGTTTTAAGCACTTGACCATTGCATCGAAAGGTCATTAATACAATAGTTATATTGCATTTCAGTTCTATTATTAGGTTGGTTTTTTCAGTTTTTCTACATTTTATTTCATGTTGCAATTTATAAATTCCTGTTTTATTGTATTTTTTGTGTAGTCATCCTGTAGTTGAGCAAAAATGCCTGTGTGGCATTTCTGTTTGTTCCTTGCTTGTTTTACCCCTTTGACTGAACAGTTTAGCAGTTTGAACTTTTATTTCAACATAAGTTTATCCTTTGTTTTGGCTGTGTTCATCACCCTTTGGCACTGAAGGCAGTATTTTAAAGAAAGAAATAATACAATAGGAGGTAAAGGCTGGTACAGCACAGTGAAAAGTATTTGCTTTTCACAACCCCCTTCCTGCTCTGGTAGGTTGCACTGTAAGGCAGCAATTACTGATCTTATTTCCCCTCAATGAAGCACCATTTTGCAAGATAAAATAAGGCCTGGTAAGCAGGAGTTTTCTTTAGAAAAAAAGAGCACCTGTTATGCTATTGCCAGTTTAGTGAATGAAAGATGACTCTCACTCCCAAAGTTATGTCTCTAGAGCTGTCTGAAGAAACTGGGAAGATTTAAGAATGGAGCAGGTCACAGAACAGGATTTTTCTAAGCATCGTTTTAAAGCAGAGAAAAGAATTCTTCCTGCCTTCAGACTTTGCTTGGAGAAGGAGCTGCTGTAGCTGTTCTGCAATGTGTTCTTCAGGAATGCATCCTGCAAACTCTGTGCAGGAAGCTGGAGTGCGAGTAGGTGAAAGAGGAGCTTGAGATACAACTCTGAGTATTTCCAAATAACCCTTCGCTATATAATTTTGCCTACCGTAAGTAGCATTGATAAGCTGCTTTCTTCAGTTGTGGTCTTATTTGCATTGACAAAAATTTTTCAACTGGACCATTGTTATAATTAGGTGCAAGGAGGTGAAAGAGGAGCTTGAGATACAACTCTGAGTATTTCCAAATAACCCTTCGCTATATAATTTTGCCTACCGTAAGTAGCATTGATAGACTTAAGCTGCCTTTCTTCAGTTGTGGTCTTATTTGCATTGACAAAAATTTTTCAACTGGACCATTGTTATAATTAAGGCAGTTCAAGTGCAAAATGGAGTTGAGGGAGAAGTGTTTGAAGACTGCAGGTAGAATCTGAATGTAGGAGAAACTGTCTTACTGGTGTTGAGTATAGTAGAGTTCTGTGGTGAATTCTTCCCAATGATGCCTAGATTTGTAAGGGTTTTATAGTTTGATGTGAACCTTACTTTACGGTGAAGTCTTCCCAATGATGCCTAGATTTGTAACAGCTTTATAGTTTGATGTGAACCTTACTTTATGGCAAAGATTCTGAGTACTTAGAAAGATGAGTAATCCTTTTGAATTAAATCATTTATTCACAAGTTTAAATGCAGAAGTGTTCAAGTACAACAATATTTTCTTGACTGTGTACAACCAACAACTGCACACAGCATTCACATTGCTAATATTTATGCAGTATTTAACAATCTTGCCCTTAATTTAGTCTCTTTGTTCAAATTTTCTGCCACTTTGGCACTTAAAATTTTCTTAAATAATGATTAAAATGAAGATTTGTAAAGCACAGACTTAGGAAGCTTGAAAAGAGGAGGTAGATGTAACTTTTTGGGAGGTGTTTAGCACCTTTTTTTTTTTTGTCTGTCATTTTCATTTCCCTCTTTATTTTCTGATTTCAAACTAGCTGGACCTGGTTCAAATACTCATGCTATTTTGATGATATTTATGGATCAAAAGAATATGATTTCCATGGCAACTGCTCCAGGTTTTGAGCAAATATCAGCTTTGAAGGTGTTTTTTCTTTTCTTGGTTTGTATTTTGTGCTTATTTGATTAACCCCAGGAGAGGTTTAGATATTGTTTATAAACAGAGAACTTAATTTGAAGAAGAAAAGCAAATTTCAAAATAGAATGGAGTGTTTAAGATATTAGACCCAGCTGCAGAGTTCTGTCAGTCTTTCTTTGTCCTTGAGTATTTAAGCTGTTACAACTTTTAAAAAACAATCTTTAGCATAAAAATATGATGTTGCTTATAATCATGTTATTTCATCACATCTAAATAAGTGTTCTGAAAGAGTTATTTATAGTTTTGTGGGCCACTGGCTGTCCATTTGATGGTGATGCATATGATGTGGGTAGATTGATGGTGAAAATGTAGCTGCTAAGGTGAATTGAGGGATAACTGTTCTGAATGGGAAACTTGCTCTGTAAGCGCTGATGATAATAACTGAACCTGATTGTTGCTTGCATGTAGCAAAATGCTTTGGGACAAAATTTTCCCATTTTGAATGCCTGCTCTGCACGTTAGCTCCTGCCTCTTGCAAGTCTTGTAATATCCCTGTATATAGTGTATACAGCACTGGATCCTTTTAAAGGAGTCATCATTGCTCACCATTATATATATGAAAAAAGTATCAAATTCAGAGATTTATGAAGTGCATATCAAATTTTGATAAGCATTTCATGCATTGTCAAGAAGTAAGTGATACTAAAAAAAATAATGAGTCCATAACTTGAGATGGAATAATTCTTGCAAAAGCTCAACTTTTATGACTGTGGTTCAGAACTGCTGGTGTGTGTATGTTCATGCATTTCATGCAGGCACATGAACAGTTATGGGAATACCTAAGTTTGTCAGTGTAACATTTGTTATTTGTTATACTTTGGTGTTGGTATCTTAAGGAATGAAGCATGGCACTTGTGGGGCACAACAAAATGTGATTTTCTAATGAGTAAGTTTGAACTATGTCTTGCAATACATAGTCATGAGAAGGTAAAACTGAGGCTGCACAGGCATTTCCTAGTTCTCTTCTCTGTAGGCAACTTGTCTTTTAGAGAAAAATAAGGTATTGGTAATAAGCAGCAACAACTCACCATATATTATTGACAGGTTTAGTTTTGGACTCTGTACCATTGGTTGCTAACTCCTGGGTTGTTGAAGTAGCAGGTTTAATTTTGGACACTGTACCATCGGTTGCTAACTCCTGGGTTGTTGAAGTAGCTACAGCTTATGGAAGAACAAAGATTCTAGAGAGGAGTAAAGAGCTGAAATCTGTGTAGAAAAAACTGGAAGGGGACTTCCACTATGGACCAGTTCAGTGTCAGCATTCAAGACTTTAGTCCACTTCCCCTCTGTTTTCCTTGCTAAAATCCATACTGTAAAAATGGATGCATGGAGAAACAGGCAGGGGTACTTTGGGGTCAGTTTGCAGTGTTGTAGGGTAAGTATTCCAGTGGGGATGGGACTCCAAGTACCTGTGCCATTGCTATATTAAACTATGCTTTACTACTGCTGATACTCTGATACACGATGCCATGCAGTGTGTTACAGCGAGTGCTGCAGGAGGTCAGCAGACCTCAGTGACAACCTCCAGAATCACAAGATTTGCCTTGTTTCACTGTTGTTCCTGTTTTATCTCTTCATTCATTTTCCATAATGTGTTGGTAATGCATCTACCCAAGCACTTGGTGGTGTAAACTGTATTAGCCCAACTGGTTTTAAAGAAATCCTTCTCAGACCTTTTGTAGTCTAACAGTACAGCATTCTCAAGGACAGTGGGTTTGCCCTCTGCAAGGAGCCACTCTAAGTATCTTGGTTAGATTGTAGAGAGCTACAATGCTGACTAATTTTGATCACCAGCCTTTAAACGCATGTGGTATATGCATGTGGTTTATGGACTATTAGGGGGAAAGAAAAAGAACTTAGAATACTTTTCTTCATATTTTTCTATATCACCACCCACACTGTCAGCTGCTGTCATAGTTTTCTGGCTTTGATACTGCTATTCATTAAAGAAAAAATAACAGATTAAGGTAGCTCTGGTTACTCAGCTTCTCTGTACTCTTGAAGTTTGTGTGCCATTTTGTGGTATCATGTGACTGGGAAGTCCTAGATGCTAATGATCTTTAAAAAGCCAGACAGTTTTGATTTCTAATTTTATTTATTACTTTGTTCCTCAGAGAGGAACATTGTATTTACAATGTATTCATTTTCTCATACTTACACAGAAATGGAAATGCTTGATAAAATGCTATGAATTTTTCCCTACTCTTTTTTACTTTGTGTGAGGAAACCAGGCTGATGCTCTCCTGTGGGAGACATCCTGTATTTCCACAGAATTTTGACTT
>NW_008667757.1:0-877 GCF_000695815.1 Acanthisitta chloris
AATATCATTTCACATGAACTTGGAACAGCAATCATCCAATAAACACAGGAACAGCAAGGGGCTTTGCTCAGGCTCATTTGTCAATGAAGCAAGAAAGCTGTGGGTGCAAGAAATCTTATGCAGACCTTTCACATTTTATGCAATTTGTCTTGAGACAATCACTTTATTCCATAAAGCTGATGTGAGCTGTCATACTGACTTTTTGAACTCTCCCTGCTACTCAGCATGATCTCCCATCAGGGTGGGACACCTCGCACGTTTGCTCCTCAAGGCAGGAAGTTCACGAGACAAACTTCTGCAACATCATATGAAATTCATTTTGATATTGCCTCTGATGATGATGCTTTAAGAATTGTATATCACTCATTCATAACAGCTACCCATTCTTAGGCCCAGTTCTAGAACATGAGAAGAAACAAGAAAGGAATGACACATCCACAGAAGTGAAGGAATCATAATTTAACATTTCAGGCTATGTCAAATGCAGCAGGTACACAAGAAGAGCATCTAGTGGCACAGTTCTCCAAGTAATTTCTTTGGAGAAGAAGGAAAAGAAAAATCCACAGGAGTATAACCAGGGGATCCATAAAACAACAGCAGGAAACTGAATATTTACACCAATGTTCTTGGAATTTCAGATTACAACAAAGCAAACCTGCACTTTATTTTTGAAGACAGAATGCTTCAGCATGCTCAAATATCATGCATAGGGAAGCTACCTTTGAAGACAAACATCACTGAAAGCATATTTCCCAAACAACTTCTACTTAAGCAGAACAAAAATAACAACACAGATAAAAGCACAGTAAAATGCTCTAAGAGCCATAAGCAATATGCAGCTCAATTAAACACTTAGTCATCAGAATCTACTCAAAGA
>NW_008667757.1:891-1386 GCF_000695815.1 Acanthisitta chloris
AGGTACATTTTTACCTGCGTCCAAGAACTACAATTATCAGGAAGAGCTTTATCATACATGGGTGTATTTCTCAAGAACACTTCAAGTAACAAGTAAATTCCTGACAAAAATACTCTCTTATACCCTACACTCCCACCACTCTACAACACCATATTAAAACCACTGTTGATAATACCTATCGTGCTGATTCTTTAAGCAATTCAAATCACTCATTCACAACATCTACCTATGCATCATCCTTCTAAATGCAGAGTAATTGACAAATGCTTGATTGTCAGAGGTGTGCCATTGCCTTTCAGGACAAAGAAATCAGGATAATAGAAAACATGGCACAGACCTTGGCATCAGGCATGAGAACAAACCACTGCTCAGCCTAAAACACATTGATACTCTCATTTTCGTAGTAGGAAGATGGGGTCTCAATCTCCTTGCTCTGCAGTCACAGCCTTTAGTCACACATTACAAAATAAAACATCATCAGTTCCTTCATATGAG
>NW_008667758.1:0-976 GCF_000695815.1 Acanthisitta chloris
TCCCCCTCGTCCCAGGGGCCTGGCCCTCTGCACAGAAATCCCATCCAGTGCCCTTGGCAGCCCAGAGGTCCAGATGCTGACCCTGCAACATCTGTCGTCTGCACATCCAGGATCACTGTGCAGAGATGAGAGAAAGCCCTACCTTACAGAACCCTGACCTGCTCCCCGCTGAGGTTCTGGAGGCTCCTGATCTTCAGCAGAACCTTGCTCTGCTGTGAATACAACTCTGACGGGGGCTATGAGAGAGAAGGAGACAGCCCTGGTGCTGACAGGGGCCACCCAACACCACCTTAATCCTCTCTGCTCCACTGCAGGGTGATAGCGGTGGTCCTCTCATGTGCAAGTCTAGCAGCACTAACTTATTCTGGATTGTTGGAGTGACCAGCTGGGGAAAAGGCTGCGCGAGAGCCAAGCGGCCTGGAGTCTACACCTCGACTCAGCATTTCTACAACTGGATCCTGGTCCAGATGGGCCTGAGCACACATGGAAGGGCTTCTGCAACATCACGGAACAGGAGCAATTTTAGGGCTGGCTCAAATCTGTCTCAGCTGCCAGCGCCTATAGCCAGACAATCGGGCAGGGTGAAATCCTGCCCGCTGGCCCTCAGGAAGCTGGTGGACCTCTTTACTCATGTGAAGAAGCTCTTCCGGCAGCTCCTTGGGCAAGATAACGGCTTGAGGAGCTAGATGGACAGCGTCCAGTGAGGCTGCATTGCATCGCAACTGCTTCCTGCTGGAGCGATGCCTGCTGATCCAAAGGCAGCCTCAGTGCCAAGGGCCTGCTCTGTCCTGCTCATGTTCCTCTTCTCCACGCAGGGAAATGCTTTAGTCGACTTAGTCGTTGAAATAAAGTTGTTCATGTTCACAGTTAACCATGGGTTTGGGCCAATTCAGTCTCCTGGGCATGGCAAGGACTTCCCCGCCTGGCATCTGCAAAATGAGCCTGAGAGCAGAGCAGTCAGGCACAAAGGGAAAGA
>NW_008667758.1:1218-13267 GCF_000695815.1 Acanthisitta chloris
TACATGGTGTGTTGACCAGGCCCTGACACAAGCCTCGGCTCGTGGAACATGCGTGGACCAACAAAATTGCTGGCCACTGCAGAAAGGGAGTGAGAAGCTGACAGGAGTCAGAGCAGTGCCCTAAGCAAGAGCCAGATTTCGCAGGTAGTGAAGGGGGATTGATGTGAGAAGTGGCCACGCTTCCCAGACGTTTGCAGGAAGAGTTGGGGTAATTTGGGGGAGAGGAACCTGACAGGAAGAGCAGGAGCCAGGAAACTGCATCAGTAATGCAGGCAAGGCCAAGGTGAGCTAGCTGACAGCACCTGTAACACCAAGTCTGTTCACAGGCAGGGCAAGCCTGGGAGCCAGGGGTATAAAGCACTGGAGCTGGCTCCTAATTTGGGAGGAGGAAAGGGCAGAGAAGGGGAGGAGTCGAGGAAGCCGAGAGGGGTGGATAGGGAGGGCAAAGCTGTGTAAGGGCCCGGTCCGCTAGGCAGGTTTCGGGGAAGGTAGTTTTGAATTACTCGGGGCAGTGCCCAAGAGAACTTTGAGGGTTCTGTGGAGGGGCCCGGCTGTTTTAATCTATATCACAATTCTTAATCCACTTCGTGCCATGTAAACTAATTCCTGAAGTTAAGTGTCCTTTGTGAAAGAAGGCATCTCACCTTGTTTGTTTTGAATCTTTTACTTCCTTCGAAGACAGATTTTGTGTAGGTACAGTTTTCTGCTCTTGCCTCTCTAACCTGCTGATAACTGTTGAGATTTTTTTTTTACTTAGTCTTACTCTTTTTCTTCTTCCAGCCTGAAAAATCCTTGTCTAATCTAAGCCATAATCCTCACAAGGGCTGCTCCATACCTCTGTCTCTCTTGCCCGTCTGGACCTTGCCCAGCTCTCGTGTACCTTTTTTGAGAGAGATGTAATAACTGGGCACAATTCTAGACAGAGGTGCTTTATGCACACATTGGCATAGTGTTATTTGTTCTCTATTCTGTTCTGTTTTCCAAAAGTTCTTAACGTATGATATGCTTTTTGACACTATGCTGACTTTATCTTAGAACTTACTTTTAATTAATGGAATAACTTTTTTACAATCTAATCCTCTGTATAACCATGTCTTTCTCCTCCTTACTCCTGCTTATGGCCTAGATGGCTTTTAGAAGACAACGTGATCATTGGCTCAGACAGTCTTTCTGCTGGTCCACCCGATGGTCTTTCTACCACAACCTTCTCACAGCAGCTGAGGATGGTGTGCGTGCTTCATGCATTTTGTTAGGACTGTCCCAGACTGGTTTATCTCTACTCCTCCCATCATTTAGCTGTCTTCATTTGTTTGCTTTTGTAATTTGTTACTTTCTAATTAGCCATATTGCACTTCTTGCATGGCTTCATCTCTTTCTTCAAAGCTGCATCTTTCTGCCTCTTGATTTCCTTGTGTTTGCTATAGTGACTTTCCTGATGGGTATCTGAGTTTCCCAGGCAGTGAAGCCTTTAATTGGAGTTGGTGGACTGTTTTAATGTGAGATTTCTTTTTATTTTGAATACAGTGTATTCTTGAAAAGAAGTGGGAATACTGCACAAGATGCAGATATAAAATAGTGTGCTTTTTGAAGGGGCAAAGAATTTTTTTCATTCAAATCTACTATTTCCTTATAACTTTATTTTCTAATATTGGCTCTAGGTGGGGTAAGTCTTAGCCTGAATAAATCATGAGCAATGAATGTGATAGAGTGAAGAATTTTTGCTTTTCCTTGTGGAGAAAGGGTTAATTAGAACTCGCAGTCTCTCTCCTCTTGCAGAACTACTCTAGATAAAGCTATTTCTTGGAAGAATACCCTTAGGAAGTTAGTGACCTAGAAGAGCTTGGCATAGAATTGCCTTTTAGCCTTGTGATACTTGCTGCTGCAATCTCCCAGACAAATGGCTTTTGACAGGCTTCGCAAACAGCCTGAGGTCAGAGGCTACAAGCTTTCCTTGGGCAAGTAAAAGCTGTGGAGTCGGGAACTTAATCCGTTTCTTCTTGAGACAAACGGCAAAATTCCCAGGCCCGAGGATGGTGCACAGTGGGACAGTGACAGGCAAATGCAATCTCTCACAGGTCTGTGAAAAGGACATGGCAAGCAGTGAAACATGCTCCCTCCCAGGGATGATTCATGAAGTTCAAGTACTGCTTTGAACTGGCCCGACATAAGGCCCAGGTAACAGCAGGTGATGGCACACCAAGCTGGCACCATGCCTTGGGCATCAAAATGTGTTTCTGTGGCCCCTGCAGCCTTTACCACAAGCTGATTAGCAATCTAGAGATGGGATTTTGCTGTGGAAGCAAGGGAGAACAAAAGAGAGGGCTAATAACTAAGCTTTTATTTATGCAAATTTCATCTATATGCACACTGACTGACCATGGTAGTGGGGCAGCCTGGGTGGATGTGCTGATTCAGGGCCCACCTCCTCCTGCTTATGAGAGGAAGGATATTCTTCCCATCCCAGCTGTTTGTTCAGGCACTAACCTCAGAATTTGTTGCTCGGTAAACCTAGCAAGTAGCCTAGCAGTTAGGGCTGTGTGTGGTTGTCCCCAGTCGATACACAAGTGAGGGAATATGTATAGAAGATATACACTGGAAGAATTTAATATGGCCCCTACAAAATGCTCTGATCCTTGCAAATGCTTTTTCTTTTTTCTTGATACTTTTTTTCAAGTCTGGGATTTTCATAACTGAAGGAGAATTCAAATAAATCAGCAACTGGCAAAAATGCCAAGCAACCACAGTCAACCTTTCTCAGTGTTTTAAACTAATAGACCCCCTTCTCAAGATATTATGCCTAACAGGATTTGATTGTGCTGTCTCAGCCAGAGAATTTCTGTCAGTACCTCTGCCAAGTGCATGGTCTCACGGAGGGAGGACTGGATAGAGATCCAGGTTAAGTCAGCCTCTTCATTCAGAGACAATGATTGCCAGCCCCACACAGGCTGCAACAGGGCCACCCAAATGTCGAGTTTCCACTGAGGAAGGCCAAGTTCCCCATACTCTTTTTTATTTCTGCAACTGTAGCCAGGCTGTATTCTTGGGTTCTTTCCATGCCAAATAAAGTGTCTGCACATTTTGTCTAGTTCATTTTTGTACAGTCAAGGCATTTGCGCCAGCAACACCCGCAAAAATAGAGGCCTGAAGAAAGAGATTCATTTCTGACAGGTTAATCAATCTGAGGACGAAGAAATTATTGTACTAGATCCGTAAACACATTTGCAGCTTGCCTTACAAAGGCAGCTTGTGAAGATTAAAGTGGCTGGGAATACTCTGAGCCCCAGGCACAGAGTGCCCTGTGAGACATGGCTAATATAAAATGCTTCGAGGCAGATCCTGCCATCCAGCACAGTCACGTAAATCTGGAGTAACACAGGCTGCTTTGGGGATGTTACTTCAGATCCACTTCATCCAATAGAAGGGCAGAATTTAAATGAATTACTCATGAACAGAGAATATAGGACATGTGCAGTAAATAATACATTTCTGGGTTTTCTGCCCTTCATGACTCTCATAAATGTTTCAGCCCCAGCCGGATTGCTGCTTCACTGTGTCAGCCAAAAAAACAGACTGAGCAAGTGCATTTCTTTGCTGTTCACATCTGAGGCTGTTACAGCGCAGGGTGAGGCAGAAGCGGAGACAAAACCCTGATTTCTAAGAGCATGACATTGTCTTCACCAGAGCCATATTTTAAATGCCTCAAGACATGTTCTGTGACTGCTCTTGGTCAGGTGCAGCTCCCATTTTGTTTATATTTTATCCTTTGCTGAACTGAAAAAAAGGAGAGAGGGGAACTGGTGTTAAATTCATAAAAATCAGTTTGGTCCAAGAGCATCAGTTGAAGCATTTCAGCATTTGTGAAATGATTAATTTCATTCTGAAGAAGTCGATATGAAGTATCACAGCATCACAGCCTGCACAGTCTTGCCGTGCAGGTTGGCTCTTAACAGCAATGTGTGAGCAGTTTTGGTTCATCCAAAACCACTTTTCAGGGGATATTATCAGTGAGTAATGAGTCTTACTTATCTTTTTTTTTGAAATATGAATTACTGGTGGAGTCTTTCTATTAACTTATTTTATTCAGCAGCTGTACGATCTCTATTACAATGCTCTCCAGATGTAAGATACCTGATTAGAATCAGCCTATGTTGCCAAAAATTGGTTCATGAGGTCGTGTTGTCCCCACCCTTGGGTGCACCCAAACACATCCCTACTGTGTTACATATGCTCTTGATGCTCCTGACCAGTTAGTTGTGTGACACTAACTCAGGAGCAAAATGATTTAGCAAGATTTGAAGAGCTAAATCCATGTCTGGAAGCACAAAGACTGTTAAGAAGGAGCCTTTTCAGAAAATCTGAAACTACTCAGTTTTTATATGCTGCTTTCTTGTTGAACTGACTGTCATATTTTAAACCTGTCAAATGTGTTTTATCACTCTGAAATATTGTTTACTTTTGCTCATTCTTGCACTTTCTAGATCTTTACCATGCCGACTCTTTCTGGCATTTTCCCCCAGATGTAGCATATTATAATTCACTGCTTATGACTGCCAAAAAATGACAATTCCAAGACTGTCCATAGCTCACAATATAGTTATTTAGCTGGTAGAAATTTAATCATTTTTTTCATTATAGCCAGGCCAGCAGAATGCAACCAGAAAGCTAAGTGAGATAAGGCTCTTGAAAAGGGCAGAGAGGAAACCTCATTTCTAGATTTGTGCATATTTCTGGCATGTCCAGCCATGAAAAAGAAGAAGGCTTGGTCTCAGCAAACAAATGACCACCTGCACATTCTCACAGTCTGAGAAATAACCTTCTCCATCTTGCCACTTCTGCTGTTATTTGCTCTCCTGTGTTCTCCATTAGGATTTTCTTTCTATTGCAAAACCAAGAAAAAAGAAGATACGGCTCTCCTATGTTCTTGCTGGATTTAGACTTTGTGGTCATATAAGGGTTTTTATTCGTTTTACTGTTTAGTATTCTCTGTTTGCTAGAAAGATTACTGACAGGCATAAAATAACAATCACCAGTAGCTATAAATTTATTTTATGTCGTGGATATTTTCCTGGCAGACTTTAGTCTTTCATTGCGTTAGGCAGTAGCAGCCCAAGATTTGGACAACTTGTGCTCAGAAGAATAGAAGAATGTTTTTTGGGTGCCAGAGGGGAGAAAATGGAGCTTTTCTTAAAATCAGTGTACCCTAGTTTTCCTTAGTTAGCACAAAGCATAATTCCCTGCATGAATGGAGAAGTCCATTTCAGTTTATTCTTTATGCAGCATGCTGTAAAAGAAGGAAGAAGATGAGATAACCCTTCCTGGAGAAAATCCAGGATGTTAATTAAAGAAATGGCATTTTGACATTCATTCCTTACTGCCTGGAGTTGATGGCCATACTGGTATTTCGTGTCTTGCTTTCATGTTAAGAGATTTCTGAGATGACCTTCTCTACAAATGACTTTTTTTTCCTGCCACTAGAGGTCCTAAAACAATAAGGAAAGGAGGCACAACATACTCATTTATTTAGCACTGGAACATTCTCACAAGGTGGACCTGAGTGTCAGGTCACCAAAACTCCCAGGGAGCTGGGTGTTAGCATGGGTTAGCACTAAGCAGACTGGAGAAATGGCCTCTGACTTGGACCCAAAAGATTAGCTTTGCCTCCAATCCAATGTTTTTCACGTGTTCCTGCCACAACCCAGAGCAGTGGCAGGTAGGCTTTTCTTACACTTGAGCTATGCTCAGGTAATTTGTAATGCCACCCAAGTGAGAGCAGGAAGACTGAGGTGTGGAGAAAGGCTCTGAGGCTGCTCAGATCTATTTGACCAGCAAAATTTGGGGGGCACCCCTAGTAAATCAAATGCCAAGATATTAAACAGCAGGGCAGCTACCTCCGGCTGAAACAGCCTCGATGACTTGGTTCTGGGTCCTTAATCCTCAGCCTCCTGCTTTGTCGTTTCCTCTCCAGAGCTTGCTTTAGTAGGTAGGGAGAGATGAAAATTGCCCCAGGTGCCAAGGAGAGCAAAGGCAGAGCAAATGGCTCAAATAATAATTTAGAGAAAATCTTCTGCCAGGCATGCATTAGGAAATGGTACTTGGAATATAGACCTGAAGCTGCTGTTACTGTTGTAGCCCTATTGGGTTGTTCTACAGTGTTCAACTGCTCTAAAAAGAAATGAATGGACATACTCAGGAACTGAGATGAAGTTCAGCTTTTCTCATTTATCACTTTATGCTTTTCCTCTGTTAAAAATCAAATATTGGTTTTCCTCATTCTGCTGAGTCTGCAGTCTTTGCTAGCATGTACTTGTTATAAACACGTTCACTAGAGCTGGCAAAGAAAATTCCAGGAAAACAATTTTTTTTGTTGAAATTTGACAGCTTGTTGGAAGCAAGACATCCCAGAGGAAAAAGTTGTTTCTTGTGAAGGGTGACAAGGAAGCAGAGCCCAGCACCTTGCCATGGGCCACCTGGCCTGGGGACATCTGTCATTGTTGCCTGTTTGAGCATCCCAGCTCTGTTTCAGAGAGCAAAGGAAATGCTGAGAATTGTTCCACACTGAAACCCAACTCTGAAACCTTGGAAATGCCACAAAATGAAATTATCAATATCTGCCAAGCCCAAGCATCATGTTACATTTAATCTTGAACAAAACCGTGGGAAATTGTATAGTTTTAAGAGAAGACAAACATCTTCTTGTAATTAGAAAATTATGGTTTGTTCTTATTTTGCTTATCAAGTTATTCTCCAGTGTCAAGACCTATTTTGTTTCACCCTTTCCTCTCATGGCTGATTTAAGAGTTGTTCTTGGCACTTGAGAATCTTAGGAGTTCTGTCACGGGCTGCACATAGGAGGTTGTTCCAACAGCAGGAACTGGAGCTGAAACTGTTCATTGTTTATGTAAAACTAAAAGTTATTTCCTCCACATCAGCACCAGGCTCTGTTCCTGGGGTTGTACGTGCACATATCTAGGCAGACACCACAGACTGACTGTGGTTTGCTACACTAGGTAATTAGTTTCCTTTGTTTCTGCAAATAAAAGAATCAATAGCAACTTGCCCTGCAGAAGCAAGTCTTGCCACTATCTGGGAGCTTGCTACAGCAGCCAGTGATCTATCGTGAACTGCATGAACTCAGGAGGCTCAGTCAGACTAAGTGGTCTTGCAGGCTGTATGGTTTGTTGACTGATTTGTAAGTGAAGGCAGAACTTGGCACTACAGATGATGAGTTTTTGTGGGGTATGACACATATAGGAACTAGGTAAGATGACAAAAAGCCAGAGGTTTACATAGGCAACTTGTCCAATGAGAAATACTACAAAGCTTTTTTTTTAGTTGACCTGATGAGTTTTAAGCATCTGCCCACTTGAAATATCCTGATTATGAAAGTCTTTGCTCACTGCCTGCCTCTTGTTTTCTAAACAGGCAGAGCAGGCAGTGTGTGCTATTAAAAGGGAAAGAAAAAGAGGACATGAATGCAATGACCTATTGTCTCTGTAGGACTGTTTTGCATTAAACATTTTGGTTTGGCTACAGCTTTTGACCACTTTTGTTTTGTTCAGTCATCTCAAACCATATGTATAAAGAGTGATTGACAGAAGCAGTCCCTCAATGGCTTGTACTCAGATATAAATATCTGATGTTCTTAATTTTGAGAGATAAACTCCTGATACATCAAAGTACCAGCTGATTTTCTTTCAGAGTGGCAATTAAATTTTTCATTTCATTGTTACATTAAATAGTGAAAAAGAAACTGTAAAAAACCCAGTTTTCACCTAAGAGCATATTATGAAGTGAAGAAGAAATACAGTGGAAAATACAATACTAAAGGATATAATCGTATAAAGATCATTTATGTCTATAACAATATGTGACATTATTATTAGATTATTTTTATCAGTATGTAAGTCTGAGAGACTAGTAAATATGGGAGCAATATTCTGAATAATTGTACAAAATGCTTTAGATAATTTTCAAGTATAATTAATATTTTTATACAGTGCATTTAAAAAAATATCTTATTTTCACCATTTGCTCAGTTTGTGACACAAAATTACCATTGGTGCAAAAAAATATCATAATAGTATTACCAAAGGTCATGGACTTTAACAAAGGTCATTGTGGAGCTACTTAGAAACTAAATAATGTATTGGGCTCTTAGACTAGTCTGTGTGTAACTTAGGTTCAAGCTAAAAAGAAGAGCCGTGCTAACAATCCTGACACCTGTATCTGTTCTGTGTCATGAAAATTCTGCTGTAGCTTTCCAGCCTACTCAGCAGAAAGATACAGAAGATTTATCATTACTATTAGAGCTAACACCTTCAAAATATTACAGAGACTTTTCTAGAAATTTAAATTCTTATTCCTTTGGGACCAGATCATGCTGTAACACAGCATCTCACCCAGTGGGGTCTCTCAGTTAGTGAACAAAGAAGCTGTCTTGAAAAAAAAGTGTGCTGTTGGATTAAGCTCATTTGAGGAAACTGCAGATGGTAGCAAGTTTGTTCTTGGCTGTCACCTCTGTGCCTAAAGCCAGATGTGTGGGGAATTGGATGAGCTGGGCACTGGAGTTGGGCTCCTGGAAGGGGCTTTAGCCTGGGTACCCTTCGGATGATGTTCCACCTAACTCCAGTTTAAAAGCTGCACATACCATCTAAATTAATCAAGACTGCCTCTAATCAGCAGAGAAAGCAAGCACTGCTAGAGAGTGACTCACCTATCTTGTTTAAATACTAGTAGTTGGTTTCCTCTGGAAGTGTTCTCTGCTGATCAGTAGAAGCAGCCTAGAAAATTACCTTAGTTGTGACTACTGGTGGCTGCAGTTAACATGTGAATCCTGTTCCTGTGTCTATAGCATAATAACCCCCAAGAGGGATAGCTAGTTTACAAAAAAAAAACAAACCAACCAAACCCCCAAACTCCAAAACATTTGCTACTAGAAAGACAGCAAAAACACTATGCCTGCTGTCTCGAGTCCTGTAGCCAGATTGTTTTTCTAAACATCCTTCCAAGCCACCTGGTGAATAAGCAGCTGTGAGCTGCCTGAAGGGTGTGCCAGAGATCACGCTTTCCAGAAATCCTCCTTTCCACTTCTGTAGCCCTTGTTCAGACCTTTCCACTGAAACAAATAGAAATTCTGGCAAAGCTTTATAAAATCAAGCCCCCTCTAAGATGTCAGTGAAGGCAGAGTGCTACTGTACATTTCTGCAAGAGCATTAGGTGACAGCAAAATAAGTGTATTGCTACTGGAGGCTTTCTGACAGGGTTCTTTGCAGACTGGCTATGCTGCAGCATGAGGAAAATGAGGCATTAACTGATCACAACACAATGAAGGCAATAAAAATACATTTCACTGTGCACTGATATATTTTATTCAGGGCAGACGTGCAGTTTGCATAACTTAAAAGCACAAGCTTAAAAACATGTTACCAATATTTGCAAAACACTCCTTGTTTACTCTTTTCCAATATGTCCGTAATGTGAATCAAACTCCTGGAGAGAAAATGAGATACAGAGTCAGAATCTTAAAGCTCTCACCTGTGTCACTTTCCAGCTGTTCTGAAAATTTAGGCTGCTGCTGTTCTTGTCTTGGGTGCCTGAGCATAGCTCCATTCCTTCCTGAGGAAGTCTGTAATGGAAGCTATTGCATTTTAGTCAGCAGACAGTATTACAGCTCAGCCAGCTTCTCTAAGGGAGGATCTGGAGGCACTTACATGTGGACTGAGAGTTACCCCGGACATTTCTGTGCTACAGGACTTAGCATGAAAGTTGCTCTAACCTTCCCCCTTTTAAAACTTCAGGTTAACACATGGAGAGACATGCTGCCATTGTGTTTCTCTGCATCAGTGATGGCACCTCACCTAAGAGGACAAATCCCAATCTACAGTCAACACTGACTGCATCAACTGGGTCTCAGTTTAAAGGTACATTGAATAATACTTCTAATCTTTAATTCTTCCACTTACCATTAGCTGAGAGAGGAATAAACCAGGCTGTTTAGTAAGCATTGTCAACCAAAAGGTGTCCTGTTCTTGAATCTGACCTTTTAGCTCAGCTTCATGGGTGGGTTTGGCCCAAAACACTCATTATGCCTGGGTTGCCAAATTCAAAGAAACAGGTGGAGTTAGACTGTAAGATATTTATTTGTGTTATGCTGGAATTCCTTTGCTCTTGCCTGAGGCTCTGTTTTGGAGGCCTTCAAAGTTTAAACTGCTTCCTTCTTGCATGAAACATTTTGTTCTTATGTTTCTCTCCTGTCAATGGGAATTAGCAGAACCTGAAATGTTGACCTTGTCTAAATACAGAGCTAAAAGTAATTCCATGTTTTGTGATGCTCAAAGCATCACTGCCTGCTAGCATTGCATGAAAGATGGGCAAAAATGAGGAAAATGCATCAGCACCCTTAGCAGAGACCTCCCTACCATGAGGAGAAGGCTCTTGGTGATGGATCTAACCACAGGGGCAAAGTGTAAATGACCACATGGGGAAACAGTATTTATACAATCAACCAATCCATAAAAAGGTGTACAGGAAAGAAACTTGGAAAACCAGGGAGAGATGTTTTGCCTTTGGGGTGATTTAGTTTTTTGATGGGTTGGTTGTTCTTTTTTTGGTGCGTGTAATAATAAGTTAAGTTGATACTAGAGGGAAGTGTGCTCCATGGTGTGGTCCACAATCCATGTCCCCTGCCTGTCTCCATATGGAGACCTAGACCACCCTGTAGCTCCCTTCTGGCCTGTGCTCTGGAGTTTAGTTCCCTTGGAAACCAAACACACATTTACACTGTTACTGAAACAAGTATAATAACAATTATTTTCTAAGTGGTATTGAACCATATATTTTTTCATTTTATTGTTGGAAGAGGCATTAGGTAACATGTTTTTCCATTGTACACATATCTACAGCAAACCTTATTTTCTAGGTTTTTATCATTATGTTAAAAAGCAGAACAAGATAAAGGTGTCCATATTCCAAATATTTCCAAAAAACTTCATTATTCTTCATGATAAATTTCACTGTGTTAAATTACCATATTTGTACACACATTTTTTAACATTAACCTAAATGCTGAAGGAATGATATTCCCAGTGTAGCATAAAAAATATAATAAACAATTAAAAAATCTGGCAGACTCATAATTTAAAAGAAAAGAATCACATGTCATTAAACCAGCATTTTACTCAGCTTTTACACAATTAAAAAAATTCTGTTTTCTCACCCTAGATTTGGGCAGTGGTCAGGGATCACTTGGTGTTCTGGAAGGGGCTGCTACCATCCTTTCAGCTGAAAGTTGAAGCACTTTCAAAACTGTCACAGGAAATTTTAAATGATGCAGCAACAAATAGTATTAGAGTCTGAAGCTATCAAAGAAAGCATAAGTGGTAATCAGGATGATTGGAGTGATGCCTGAACATGGTGTGGAATCTGTGGCACTCATAGCAGACAGAGATTCCACTGGGAAATATTTTGAACAACACAACACTGAATGCTGTTCATGTCTTCTGTTGTAACCAATTTTATATGCTTGATACCAATCTACTATGATTTACTGAGAGCGGGAGACTAGAAGGCTTTGAGCAGAATGTTCTGTTATTCCTTCCTTTCTCGAAAGTTCAAACAGTGTCCTGTACATTTAAAAAAAAACCTCTCAATTTTCTGTCTCTTGAAAAGAAATCTCAAAGCTTAATTAAGTTTCATTAATGATGCCTTTCTCCTTTAATAAATACATAGGGTTTATGGCTGATTTATATTATAAATCAGGTATGATGCTGATGTGGGAAGACTCCCAAATCTTTGTTCTTCTGCTTAGTGGGCTCTTGGAAAGTGTCATCATTATTGATTTTAACTCCAAAACTGAAGGTACCCTAATGGAATACTGATAGTTTATTTGGCTAGTGCATACAGCATGAGATCATTCTTATTACCCAACCTCAACTCTCATCATGCCTTTGAAAGATTGCAGGTCAGCAGTGATACAGGTGCTGCAGAAGAAGCTTCTTTAAAAAATATGGTATGCTACTGTCATTTGAGTATCATCTTGGAGACCCGTGAC
>NW_008667758.1:13289-20037 GCF_000695815.1 Acanthisitta chloris
ACAGACAGCATAAAAGATTTAGGCTGCGAGCAAATGGGAGCAGGCACCAGGAGTTTCTTCTTAGGTAGCCATTGTTGAAACCTGCTGTTTCCCTTTATTTGCTGTTTTCAGCCAGCACTTCTGTTAACTGTAATAGTATAAGCTCATCCCATGGCTTTACAAGAGCAGATGGATACCACTGATTCTTTCCATTTTCAAATAAGCAGAGATGTTGTTGCCCTTCTTTGTATCACAAAAGTTTCCTGAGGAGTTGTTCATTAAAACAAAAAAAATGTTATTAATGTTCATTAACACAAAAAAACCTAATTAATATTTCAGTCTCATTCTCCCATCCAAATTAGACTGTGGATGAAGGATTTAAGGAAGGGTGTGCCAAACGCTGAGGACTGATAGTATTTAAATTAGAGCAGTTAGTGCCTAATTAAGTGCTAATTTATGCTCTCTGTAATCTCATGGAGGGTAGAAATTTGGCTCAGGCAGGTCGGAAAACAAAATTTTTGCTATTACATATGGAAACATCTACTACTTTTATACATACAAAACCTACTTTGTTTTATGTGAGTTGAGTGCACTGTAAACCAAGGCTGAACTCTTATCCTGGCTTGGCTAGCTTCCTCTTATATTTCAAAAGTCTCAAAACATTCATTTTCCTGTATCCTCAGAAGTCACAGAATATGCTAAAAACAAGTTGTCTGGCAGCCAATTTTCCATGTTTCCTTCAAAGGGCGAACTTAAATTTTCTGCAGTAGCAGAGTTGAGAATTGATTGATGCTCAAAGTCTCTTTATTCCCTGCTTTACAGAATAAATAGAAATTTTAGCTAGAGATGAATAAGCCAGGAACTGGCATCAACTTCTTGAACCAGGCTGTCAAATGAGAGACCTTCCTAGCTTCTCTAAATGTTACAGGGAACACAGGCATCTTTCTTGTCCATGCAGGAAATGCATCTTAAATCCCAAACAGAAGTAATGTTAAATTTTGGAGACTTGACCTCCACAGAGACCTGTCAGTCACCTCTGACGTAGCCCATGGGAACGTTCAAATCGCCACACCTGATTTGCACTCTTGTTACATGCATACAAAACCAAGTCCTTCTCATCTTCACTATTTGCTGCCTGTAGACATTTTCCAGAAAGGACGTGGATAATCATTCCATTCTACAAGATGAGAGAAGGGAAAGAAAGAACAAATTAACAGTACAGCATTCTCAGAAAAAGCTAGGCCATGTTTCTGAAGATTTTTACATGCCATAGATCACCAATAAAGACTGGTTGGTCAAAATTTTATAAGTATTGCTCTAATCACAACGACTGGGTTTAGCTTAGGGTTTATTGTGAGCATTTGTAATGCCTTTTGAAGCTAACAGGAGTGGTGGGTGCAGAATTCTTTTCAACAATATGTTTCCCACGGCTACAGGTTGTCATCAGCACCAACCTCAGTGCTACAGGCTGCAAAATTTCAAAAGGATCAGTGCTTCCCAAAAGAATCAAAATAAATTACAGTAGGAACTGTACCAGAGGGTTGCTGAATCCCTACAACTACAGTAACTGCTATTGTCCAGGCTATGCCAGAACATGAGATTTTTCAGTCTTGTTGAAGAGTTCCTGGTTTGCTGGGTGAAGTCCACTGAATAACACTGAACTTCTCTAATAGGAAGTTTGCTCTTCTTTTACAATGCAGGAGGAAATTTAATGTTTCCTGTTAAGAGCTCCTCCCAAAGGGCACTCCTTTGGCAATGGTCAGGATTCCCAAACCCTTCCTCTATCCAAATGAATTGGGCAAGGATTTGCCCT
Source organism: Acanthisitta chloris (assembly GCF_000695815.1). Classification (NCBI taxonomy): domain Eukaryota; kingdom Metazoa; phylum Chordata; class Aves; order Passeriformes; family Acanthisittidae; genus Acanthisitta; species Acanthisitta chloris. The sequence goes on from NW_008667758.1 coordinate 15,082, forward strand.
GCTCTTACTTTCACAACCACTGATTCTGAATCTATTCCTATAAGGCCAGTAAGACAAACAGTTAAAACAAGAACAGATTAATTTAGGTAGGATTTCTGTAGTTTGTATTTTTAAGTCACATGTATTTCACATAGACAGTTTAAATAGGCAAGAGGCATCCCAGGTTTTTGGGTGAAATTAGTACAGAAGTGAAACTTGCCCTTCAAATACCTCCTCCCTTCCCCACACTAGAATCCTCTCAACTACCCAGTGATCCCACAGTCACTGTCAGCTGCCTTCCCCTCACGGCAGAGTCACTCCTGACCTCCTGGACATCCCAGTGCTGGTGGCTGTTGTCTGTCTCCTTTGTACAGTTTTGAGGGACAACCTTCCCATGTCTGACATCAAAGCAAAACAGTGGAGCAGAACCAGGCTGGATTTCCTTCATGCTGTTATATTCGAAGTGCTGGAAAAGGGAGAGTTTGTTTGAACAACGATGAACGGACATTCCAATTCATTTTCAAATGCTAATTCCAAAAACAATTTCCTGTACATGTCTGTTAAGATGCAACCCAAACATGAGTGATGGAGACCTATCAGTCTTGACCCTGCAAAGCAATCCCCCCCGCTAGCTAATTATGGCATAACTATTTACCTAAGGAAAGGCTTTGTGAACTGTATTTATGTATAAAGGAAACCCATCCTATAATAGAATTTTCTAGTTTAATAAATATTTGACAGAAGGGTGTTTCTGACAGTTAGAAATGTGCCTGCAGCTCACCCTGAGCTCAGCATGAGCAGCAAAACTTGCTTGGGTCTTGGAGTAAATATCTGCAGTCAGTCTGTATTGGTTTGGCTTCTCTTAATGCACGAACTTGCTAGACTAATGCCAGCTTGGGATTCTGTGTGAATTTCCCTCCCACCTTTCACTTCAGGCACTAATCTTCACTTTTAGTAACTAATGGGAAAACCCATCCCCATAAATCTGGAACTATTATGTATTTTTTACTCATAGCCTCTCTGTTCCCCAGCTACTACCAAATACACTAAACAAATAGGCAGTGTCTGCTGGAGCAAGTGTGGGTATCTAGCCCCAGTGACACATGGAACACTGCCATTTTTCAAATGACACTCAGCTGCAGAAGAGTAGGCATCATCTCCTTAGTACATGCCTAGTTTTGAACACAGCAATATTTCCATTAGTGTCAACCTAGCCACTTATATGCTGGAGTGACTGTTCTGCATGATTTCCTGGATCTGACACAGTGCCTGCATACTCAAAGTACACATTACCTGGGTGAGACTGTCACTGCAAGGGGCGAGTTCAATAGAGCCTTCTGCAGTGGCTCTTCCAGGTCTGTAATCTGCACAGAAGCCAACACCAGTATTGTAAAGCTGTAAGTAAAGGTTTATACTGAAATAAATCACAATCAGATACGAACAAACTAACCTTCAGCTAACATTTTTGTGATTGTATCCCTTTACAATATATGTTTTTGTTCATAATTCAGGCACTACTTTTTTCTTTCAGACTAGATCCTGCAAACTGATCTGCTACAAAAGGCAGAGTATCACCAAAGGTCAGTGCTACTAGTTTTGCATAAGTTAGAGATACCCACTTCTGGTTTTAACTATTATGATAGTTAAGTCTATCAAAAATTTTATGCTCTTCAACTGAACACTGTAGTCAGAAAAAAACCCAAGATATTCCAGAAGAAAAGAAACATGTGACAATTCCTGTAATCCACACTCAGTTCTTACACTCTTCTCAAGCAAACTTTGAAAATAAAGAGCAGACAAAACAGTAAAAGGACACATTAAAATATGGCTATAGATAGCAGAGTGTGACTTAATTGGTAGACCTTGTTGCCTTGTAGGGGGGAAACTCCCCTCCAGTAAGGCGGCTGGGAATTAATTAATATTTAAGGAATGATAGTTATCAACTGTGTGGTTTTAAAAAGCCTATTGGGAATACTGCCTCCTGTACACAGTCAGCCAAGGAACTGCTATTACTACCACTTCTGTCCTGGGGGGAAGTGCAGGACTGTTGCTGTTGCCATCTGCACAAGGCAACACAATTCTTTTCCTTTATTAATGGCATCTGAAGAACTTAAGGGTGGGATCCTCTGAGCTGTGACACTGAATGGAGTCAGAAAATCTGTATTCAGTTCCTGGCCAGTTTTCAACAGTTTTGTGAGAATTTGGACCAACTCTGTCTCTGTCCTTTTCTTTCTCCTCCCACCCTTCTTGCACTGACTGTTAGGACAATAAACATTTCAGAGCAGGTACAGCCTCTTACTCTATGCTCACTGAGTACTTAATACATGGAAGTGTCACTGGAGTCTATGAACAATGCAAAATCACTGATCATTCTTTATAGTGTGTTTCCTGTTACCTTGCCAGAGAATCTTGGTGTGTCTTCAGGTTGAGAGAGTTCAGGGTACACATTTGACACAAACCACTGGAAGTTTCTGCAGCCCAGTCTCTTCTGCAGCTGAAGGCGCTCACTGCAGTCTGGCTTTTCTGCCTTTATGGAGAAGGGACAACAAGGTTACTAGTGTATTTGTGTTAGAGATGCTAGGAGTGAAAATTACTTTGTAGGAATTATTTCTACCACCTTTTATCTCCTGCATGTTATAGATGTATGCAAAGGAGGAGGTCCAGCTATAGCCTTCCTCAGACTTTGTGTTAAAACAGCCACAGTCTGGTGTTGCGAGAGAAGCAAACATTTAAGAAAGTAGCATGCATTGTGAAACTCAGTATGACCTCTAAAAATTATTATTATACTGAAAGGTAAGTCAGTCTTTGTTTCATTTTTAGTTAAACATCAGAACCAAGCTTGATACTTGTTGCACTGAAATCAGTGGGATTGTATTAGATGGCCCTTCAGTATAGAATTTGCCTTGCTGATTAGAGCTCAACTTCCTGGCCTTTAACAGCCCAAATTACCCACTTATTGCCAGTCCTCTGTGATCAGAGGGTGTAAGTGTTGACAGAATTTAGCCCAAAATATAGTCTAGCACATTATTATCTGACAGTCACTAAATCTAGTAAACAAATGTGTTTTGTGGCTATAAATGCATAAAACCTTTCCTATAATTTCTGTACTTTCTTGAATTATAAACATACAGTTTCAACTCTTACCCTTCCTGGTAGCAACTCTGTTCTGGAAAAAGATAAATGCCTTCAACCCTTGGTGCAGCTGCAGGCATCTGCCTGGCAAAGGACTGACAGTCTGAGGGTATTGAGGGTACTGAAGATTGCTAACAGGGTTCTAATCCTGTTAATCTAATCCTTCAGTTTCAAAACCACATAAACCACTTTTCTAAATCTCTCTGTGCCCAAATATTAAAAACATCTCACCACCCTTAAAAGTCTCCTGCTTCTTGCCAACAGATCTCCCCCTACAAACTGTTTCTACTTTATAAAAATGTAGCTTTGGATTCCAGGAAACTGGTCTGGAATTCTACATCAAAAATTAAAATTGTAACATAAGCAAAGAATTGCCCATAAATAACTTTTTTTCCTCAGACCAGCTATTTCTCTGCATCCATAAGAAAGAACAGAAAGGACAACATGGAAAAAAAAAGGCGATATGCAAAACACTGACAAGTGAAGGGCCTTGGATATCAGGGGTGAAGTGTCATTTTCTGAAAGTAGGGATCAATCATGCCACGTGGAACTGTTTGCCAGCTCCTGTAAACTGCACAGGCAAAGCTCAACAGTTGCAATATGTTAAAGAGAACCTCATAGTTTAGTGTCAGTTTTAGATCCAATAAGCAGAATAACAAAGTTCAGCAATTCACCACCACACAAACCTGTCCCCGAGAGATTTTCCCAGAATAGGAAAGAGAGAGGTAAAATGCTTCCCCTTAAAAGAGAAGTTTCTCATGAGACACTGCTTTGGCTGAAGAAGGCAATGGCAGTAAATCGCATTTTGTCCTTCTAGTCACAGTCTGCATTTGATGCTGAATAAATAGTGTAAATAATGTAAATGAAGTCATTATCCCTGTAAGCCAATCTGAAAGGAAACTGTGCTTGTAAATTAAATAAACCACCCAAGAAAAGAAGCAAAAGAGAAGGTGGCTGAAATAGTAAGAATTGGGAAGATCCTTATTCATCTGTTTAATGCTCACACCATGGACATCCTGTTCAAGATGTGATTCAGACCATAAACCAAGAAGACTTATAAAGGAACCTAAACGGGGGTCACTGGTTATTTTCTGCACTGGGCAATGTCGGCGGTCAAGGCTCACGGAGAATTTTGCAGTGGCCCATAGGTGGCTCCGCTCACCCTCCCAGCACAATAAATCCCCACAGGGTCATTTGCAGCTGAGCGGCATTAATGTCATTGCTTGCTTGTGCCTTTAGAATGACATCCCACTGCACTGACATGCTGAAAATATTGGCTGTGAAAGAAAGGAAGAGAGAAAAGGGCCTTTTATGTTATGGTATGCTGAGCACAGAGATCGTAAAATTGATCATTTGAGGGAGCATCATACTTAGAAGTACTAAAAGTATTCTGGCTAGAATAAACTCAGGCAAAAGGTCATGCTGCTTACAGCTAGTAAACTGTATCATCAGTGACTGTAGTTCTTAGTACAGAAAATTGCTACTGAGCTGACAAGAAAAGCCTTCAGGAAATTATTAAATGATTTAAGGACCTAACTGCTCATTTTAAAAGACTTGGCCTAGTGTCCTCCTTTCAATTACATGTCTGCAACCATTGTGAGTCAATTGACGAACTTCTGGCCAGTGGTGTTCAAACATACAACACAGAGAAGGAAGGAGAAGCTGTTTTAAAAATGTGACAGTAGAGTTAAAGAAGAAATGTGATAGTCTCAGACTCTAGGATTAGCAGGCTGACTGGAGAGGCAGATCCACTGGTGAAGTGTAAGGAGGTCAGTCTTGGTGACAGGAGAAAAGTCATGCTGGCACACAGCCCTGTTCCTCTCCCCACTATAATGCAGCTCCTGC
>NW_008667758.1:20053-38528 GCF_000695815.1 Acanthisitta chloris
GCACCTGCTGGACTTTCTTAGGTGATGGCCAGCACTGCAATGACTGAGGCATGCAGGACTGTCCAGGTATTAGACAAGCCAACCAGAGGTGAGGCATTACTGGACCTGGTGGTGCTCACCAATGTGGATGAGCTCATTAAAGCACTTAGGATTGCTGGCAGACTGGGTTGAGCGAATTTCAAGCTGTTAAAAGAGTCAATGAATGAGATCCCCTGTCCTTAGGGACAGAGGGGCTGATGAGAGCTGGCAGCTCTTTAAGGCACAAGAGCTCTCTATCCCAGTGTGTAAGAAATCAAGTAAGGCAGGCCAGAATCCAGCATGGGTGAGCAAGGATCTGCTCCTTGAATTGAGGAGTAAGAAATAAATGCACAGCTAGTGGAAGCAGGGACAGGTGATCTGGGGAGAGTACAGGGATATGGTTCGAATGCATAGGGATGAGGTTGTGAAAGCTAAAGCAAAGCTGGAACAGGACTTGTCAAAGGACATGAAGAATCACAAGAAGGGATTCTATAAGTACATAGGTCAGAAAAGAAAGGCCAAGGAGAGTGTACCCCTTCTGAAAAGCAAGAAGAGTGAATTGGTGGCAACTGCTATGGAGAAGGCTGAGGTATTAAATGAGTTCTTTTCCTCAGTCTTCACTGGCAGTCAGGCTTCCCACTTCTCTCAAGTTCCTGATCCTCTGGGTGGCTGGGGAGGGGGAGTGAAGATCCTCCCACTATAAGTGAAGAGCAGGTTCAGGATCACTTGATGAAGTTGAATAGCCACAAGTCTATGGGACCTGATGTCCTGATGTTCCTTCAACATGTTGTTGCCAAGCCACTTTACATCATATTTGAAAAGTCATGACAGTCAGGAGAAGTCCCAGGTGACTGGAAGAAGGGAAACATTGCTCCCATTTTTGAAAAGGGGAGAAGATCTATAGACTGGTGAGCCTCACTCTGTGCCTGGGAAGATCACGGAGCAAATTCTCCTAGAAGATATGCTAAGGCACATAAAAGACAAAGAGGTGATCCAAGGCAGCCTGCATGGCTTTACTAAGGGCAAATCATGCCTGACCAATCTGGTGGCCTTCTATGGTGGAGTGACAGCAATAACAAACAAGGGAAGACTGACAGATGTCCTCTATCTACAATTTTGTAAGGTTTTTGATAAGGTCCCACATGACATCCATATCTCCAAATTGGAGAGACAGTAATTTGATGGATAGACTATTCAATGGATAAGGAGATGGATGGATGGATGGATGGATGGATGGATGGATGGATGGATGGATGGAGCCAGAGAGTTGTGGTCAGTGGCTCTATGTCTAAGTGAAAGCTGGTGATGAGTGGTATCCCTCAGGGCTTTGTCTTGCGACCAGTACTCTTCAGTATCTTCATCAATGACATAGACAGTGAGACTGAATGCACTCTCAGCAAGTTTGGAGATGACATGAAGCTGATCAGTGCAGTTGTCACAACAGAAGGAAGGGATGCTATCCAGAGGGACCTAGATAAACTTGAGAAATGGGCCCAAGAGAACTTAATGAAATTCAGGAAGTTCAAGTGCAAGGTGCTTTACCTGGTTTGGGGCAACCCCAGACATGAGTACACACTGTGAGAAGAAGCCATTGAGAGGAGCTCTACAGAGAAAGACTTAGGAGTTCTCATGGATGAAAAGCTAGACATGAGCCAACAGTGTGTGCTTGCAGCCCAGAAGGCAAATTGCATCCTGGGCTGCATCAAAAGAGGGCCAGCAGGTCAAGGGAGGTGATTCTCCCCCTCTATTTTGCCTTCGTGAGACCTCACTTAATGAGGGGGGTACTGGAGTACTGCGTCCAGGTCTGGGGTCCTCCCCACAAGAGAGACATAGACCTGTTAGAGCAGGTCCAGAGGAGGGCCACCAGGATGATCATAGGGATGGAACACTTCTCCTATGAAGACAGGCTGAGAGAGCTGTGGTTGCATCCTGGAGAAGAGGTGGCCTTCCAGTACCTTAAGGGGGCTTATAAAAAGGAAGGACAGGGACTTTTTATATGGGAGATAGTGACAGGACAAGGAGCAACAGTTTTAAAATGAAAAAGGGCAAGTTTAGATTAAATGTTAGGTAGACATTCTTTACCCAGATGGAGGTGAAACACTGGAACAGGCTGTCCAGAGAAGTTGTGAATGCCTCATCTCTGGAAGCGTTCAGGGCCAAGCTGGATGGGGCCCTGAGCAACCTGATCTAGTGGGTGGCATTCTTGCCCATGGCAGAGGGGTTAGAACTACATGATCTTTAAGGTTCCTTCCAACCCAAATCATTCTCTGATTCAATGAACTGTGGGAGGACAACCGAATATGAAACTTTGCACTGCACCTACCCATGCTCTGCCTAAATACTTTCAGTGAATCTTTTTCTCCTTAAATGCCTGGCATTGTTAAATGAACAGGAAGATGAATGACATGTTTGCATTCAAAACTGCTCACAAGTTTGTCCACTGCCTTGTAGGAGAGGATATTGTTACAAGAAAAGGTACTGGAGCCAGAGAATTCCTGAAAACTGCAGCAGCATTCACAGTGTAACAGTAACAACTTAACATTAACAACATTCCACAGCTGCTTGACTCCCAGTAAACAAATATCCACAGGTTTATAATAAAAGGGATATACATTTCCTTGACCGACCCTGATCTGCAATGGATTGTACAGTTGCTTAAAAACCAAGCATGGCCATTCTGTATTTGTTGGATTGTGTGGAACATCCAGATGGTTCAAGTGTAGCTGCATGCCATGGCTACACTGCACACCTGGCTGTAAGCCTGCCTTACCATACAGGCTGCTGAAAATCCAAATTCCTGGAGGTTGAACTGCTGTCTGTGCAACACTTCTAATGAAAAAGTAGCTTGTAAATAATGGTATGCTGAGATCTGACTTTCTCAGTTACAGACAGTTGCTTCTGGATAACTGTCAGTTCAGGAAAAGAACACCTTTTTTGTCACTAGACCACTCAGATATGTTTCTTTCCAATAGGAGACACACTACAATTTGCCACGTGCCTGTGAATAATACTGAATATCCTTAGGAACCATATGAGGAAGACCTTCAGTAACAAAGAATGAATCCTCCAGGAGGGTCCTTTGAGCACACAGCATAACTACCTTCCACTTCAGTTGCACCACAACCCTCCATGTACCATCAGTGGAAAAATAAACCACAGCTTGTTGGGCAAGCTGAAGAAAGAGTCATTGGGAGCAGAGGCCATACTCAAGAAGACTGGATAACTTCAGCATGAGGCTAAACTTAGGCACAAGTTTCTCTCTCTCCTTCCTGATCTGACAGCTCTTCCACTGGAAGGTTTCATAAAAAGACTATTCCCAGCACCATGCATTTTGAATGTTTGACTGTACACTGACACCCCATCCCTATTCCATCCTCTTCACCTACCTCAACACACATGCCTTCCCTCAGAAATAAACTGCTACAGATGTTTTTACCTTGCTTATTAAGAAAGCCACTGTGTCATGCTTGTAGAAGTTCTCTTTATAGGAGCCCAGCCAGGTTTCTGCTATTCGGATTTTATTCCTCACAATGGCCTCTTCATAGGCGAAAGTACGGGGAAAGTGATTTCGATAGACGTGCCCAACTCGGGAGCAGGGAACAATTTCTACAGAGCCACCACAGAGCCAGGTCTGAAACACAGGTGAAAGCATAAAACCAGATTACCTTATTTAGATTACCTTTACCTGAAAAGGAGAAGCTCCCTTACTCTAGACTCTGCCCTAGGAAATCCTATGCTGCACATTGCTGGAAATAGCAAGAACATTATTATATGCTTTTTCATACACTATTCCCCACAGAAACAGAGACACAGAGAAGATACTGGGCATTCAGTCCTTTGATTTGACCCAGTGTGGCTATTTATATGTTTTTATGTTTTTCTGTGCACAAACAGTGCAGTGTAGTGGAGAGACCCGGGGGGGACACCTTCTCTTATCTGGGACATTAAAGAAACTATGCTCTTTGTGCTTGCAATTTTCATTGCTCTTTAATATCAGTTGCTCTTTGTATTCAGCAAAAATCATTGCAAAGAATTTAAGACAAGCAGTTTGTTATTAAAACTACAGGTTGGCACAGAAATAAAGCTGCTCTCCCTTTGGTGCATGTTACATGCCAAAATAGAAGAGGCAGCTCTCAGAGGGTGCCAAAAGCGCTGATTCAGTCCCAAGGCAGATAGTGATAGCCAGTGAAACTTTCTTCTCCTTACATAATGTTCCTAGCTCATAGCAGCTGCATGTTCTTGTATAGTTCTGACAGACTGCAGAGCTTGGGGATAGATTTCTGTGAGGAAGATGATAGCCTCTATACCCTGACATATTCTGCACTTAATTTCTTTTATAAATATCTTCTTGCCTTTTCATTCAAGTTCCTTAAAAGCCCAATAGTTACCACAGCTTGATGTTTTAATTAAGGTTCTTACCCTTATAGACAGCTCCAGATTTTCTGCTCCCCAAGTGGTCATGTCAGAATCATAAGCTCCAGTATTTTGGAAGTAATGTCGATCCATGGCCACCACTGCACCAGCTACTGCAGGACTCCTGTGTAGAAAACAGTTTAGAAGTGAATGCCTTGACTTTTCGATAAGGAATCATGCAAAGGATGAAAATTCCACCTTTCCATAGAGATAGCATTACAAAATATTTGAATACTGATCCATATAAGCTTGAATTAATCAATTATCTAATCAAAAGAAAGAACAACTGCAATTTAATTCTAAGATTTGCTTGGGGAAGGGAGCCAAGAGCTGAATTAGTAAATAAGGCTCAGAACAGTGGAAAATGTTGCATACATGTACATCCAAACCAAGAGACAAACAGATCATGATTAAGACATCTCTTTTAACTCTGTAGGACCCATCTTTTGCTTTCCCTCCACACCTTGTCTGGTCAGGCTGTACACTAGTTGTGTTAATGCGTGGAAAATATTTGTCATGTTGAAAGTCTGACTGCAATCTAGTTAGAATTATTACTGAAGGCCAAAACGGACAGCGTCAACCAAAAAACTATCCCTTCAACAATATTAACTAAGTGTATGCAAGTAACCACATCTCCCTTCTGTTATAGCTGGAACATGACCCAAACTGTAAAGTTTTGCTGCTGAGCAGAGTGGAGGCATATTGTCTGATGGACTGTTACCTGATAGGGCTGATGGGAGACAGTCGTACCTTCTCTTCATGCTCTGGCACTGGTTCCCAATGAAAATCTAGTTTCCAATCAAAAACACCTCGATGCAGGCCCACAGAGTGATAGTACTGAAAAGTCTTCCAGTCTATGACATCTATGACAGGGGAGACGATACTGTTTCTGAAAAATATCAATCAACAATATAATTTCAATATCAATTATCAATACCAACAATACCATATATTTCTGAAACCAAAGCAAAAATGAAGTTCACTACTCTGTTAGTAAACGGTGGTTCTCCTCCTCTTTGACACTGTAAAGCACAAGCACTCCTCTAGATGTGAATTGTCCTCATTTTCCCTGCTGGCAGAAGCTCAGGTGCTTAGTGCATGGGAATACTGAGCATGCAGTGAGGAATCTAAGGATCAGTAATTTATTGATACCCTGTACCTTGCATTGTCATTTAAAGATATTCAGGATTTTGTTAGGAGTTAATCATCAGAATTCTTATAAAGCTATTTCACACAGAGGCCCCAACCTCTGACGTTACAAGCTCCATATGTATGCAAAGTTTACAGCAAAAGATTATTTTGGCCTCACACACTTTACTTTGATTTTCTTGTAGATTTTCCACACACTTCATGAGTTTGTCACTTCAGGCCAATGAAGAGTGCACTTATCCATAGCTTATTCTGCTGATTGTTTGCAAAACATTTATTACTGGGTTCATAAGCCAGTTTCTGTCTGTATTTTATCACAAGCACTTGCAAATGCATTGTCACAGTGTGGAATCTACTTTCAAGAGCCAGAGCAGAGCCATTACACCATAAGTGGCAACCCTTCAATTCATTTCTAACTTGAGTTAAATTTGGATTAGTCTGAGAAGAGGTATTAGATATTTCCCCATGGCAAAAAAAGTCACAGTATTTCACAGTGTGCTTGCACATCATCTTGGAATTAACTGGTAGCTCAGAAGAGCCTGCAGTGTTCCCTGTTTCCAAGTCAATGACATATCACATTTTGAAATTTTCAGAGTATAAATGCAATGGTATTAGGAACTTCAGGAAAAAAATGTTGAATAAACACATTATCCACTTCTTCTCTGTCATGCAAAAAGGGTAGCCTCTGGTGCCAGTGCAAAGACTTGTCTATGGACAGAAATCTCTCTGGATAAAACCCAGTAACATTTAGAAGGGAATAAAGTACATTGGAAAAAAATTACTCTTGTTCAGGAGTAGGAATATACATATAGGAAATTATTCTGGAGTAGTGCTTTCCCTAGAAAATAACTTCCTGTTAAAACAGACAGATATGAAATGGTTGATTTGGGGGTAAAAAGTAGATGGTTTTATCTCCTCTTTTATAGCTTTATATGTTGGTCAGAAAACACTTGAGAGAAATATGCTTTAAACATAATATTATCAATGAAGAAAGGACATTTCAGAAGTCTCCAGTGTAGTGAGCCCTTCATACTTTTCCATCGCAGAGACCAGAATCAGCTGAGGAAGATGCAGCTCTGGGTGACACTAACGTAATGTTGACATATTTTCTCTGCCTCTACAGTCACTACTGTAATGTTTTTCTCAGTATCAGGATGGGGGAAATTCCAAATTTTGTTTTATCATGCTTGACATTTCCTGCAGAGAATTTCAGAAATCCATGGAGAAACAGACTACTGATTGTCAGTGAATTGTACAAAAATGAACTATGCAGAGAATTGCTTTAAAATGACTCAGTTATTCCTTTGTTTCCTCGTAAGAGCAGACTGTCCTATGATGAGCTAAAGGCAGGAAGATTTAAAATAGAAAAGAGATTATATTTCTCCACTCTGGTGTAAAACCATCCTTTGTAATATGCAATAATAGGTACTCTTAGAAACAAGTATTTGCTTTATAAATAGATGAGAAAATTTTATGGTCATATGCAACATTTGTAGGCATATACATTAAGGCAATGAGTTGCTGTTATACTTCCACAGGACTCAAGGGAAAATGGAAAGAAATCATCTAGCACTCAAGCCAGCAGGAGCCTTTCTACTGAAAGCTTTACTCACTAACAGCATGGAAAGGAAACCAACTGCTTCTAAAAGTTACTAAAGGATAGCGTCCTGATAGATTCACACATACGAGTATCATTTTCTTTGATATGCTGGGAAAAATGGATTTTATATGACTAAACTTAAAAATGAAAAGTCACTGTAATTGTCATTTCTACTGCCTGCTGCATTCTCCAGTGCACGAGTATCTCTGACAACTGTCTGTAGTTGCACTTTCATAGTTCCCACCTCAGTTTGCTGCTGCTTTCTGAAATCCATGCTATCTATTGCTACAGGTTTATCCATTCTCATCCAGACAGGAATGAGGAACTAATGACCTCAGGGTGCTTTATTTTACAATTTCAGAGTCCAGAGGGAAATAGCAGGAGGGTGTATTTGAGTGGAAGCCAGAGGCAATGTAGCCTAAACTATTGAAAAGACCTTGACCATGAAGAGTGGACCATATGAACTGAACTGAACTGATCCTAGAAAGAGACAATGCAGATACTTAGATACACTCAGATATATTCTGGATCAGATGATCCAAATATTTCAGACTATCCAACATTTTCGTATACTTTCATCCATTCTAAACCTGTCCTTTTTGGATCCACCTTAAATTTGTTGCCACGATAAAACTCCAATCTCCAACAGTGTCTCTCTGGCATCAGTGCACTTGCTCACAAGAGTAAGCATCACGGTAGTAGTTCTTGTTATTGGGCATTCGTTCTTCAATGCCATTCAGAAAATACCTGTAATGATGTAATGGATTCTGATGGTTTGGCGACCAAGCAATTATCCAAACTATCTGCAAATTATTACATGGAAAATGACAGTGGTTAAGACAGCTGAAAATAACTCACTGGATAGGTCATATTCTATCCCAGCTAAATTCAACAATAAACCAGAACAAGATAAAATCTAATCTCCTTTCCCACAGAATTATACAGTACAAACCGATAACTCTTTTAGAGCTACTACTCCAGTAGCTCTTTCAGAATGCCAAGATAACAGTTTTCAAGTGTATTTTTGTTAGAGTAATTCTAGATCAACACCTAGATTAAACTGGAGTAACTCTGCTGAAACTAATAGAAACACACCTTCATAAAACTAAATACTGGGAGTGTCTTTCTGATCTGAAATAGAGGAATCCAGTAACTTTATCATGTGTGAAAACTGGTCAATGTCCAATTTTAATCTTAATCAAGCGCTGCTTTACCTATTTTTGGTTGGTATTAATTATTTTTAAAAATAAAATAGCTCTTTTCTGCATATTCAGTGATGGTTTGATATTTGTGTGCTTCTATATGCAAATTTGCAGCAGAAGGTAATTGAAAGTTGGAAGATGTTCTTAGTTGTTTTTAACTGGGTAACTGGCAGACAGTCAGCAGCCTCTTGGCACTTTGAAATGAAACACACTCTGGCAATCTACTGCTAATTTTACTCTGTGGAATTCAAGAAAAGGGAAAAACAGGAAATTCAAATACAACTATCAGCAAGGCTTTGAACTATTTGACTAATTTGTGAATATTTCAAATGCTTGGAATGTACATGGACTACAGAAGGTCACAATTCCATGAAAAAGAGCAACCCAAACAACAATTTCCTGGTTTGAGATTTCCCAACCAAATACAATTGCAAATGAAAAGTCTTCCCATGACCTTTTACAATCACCATGAACATTATGTTCTTTTCTAATTTTAGACTAAATAACATGAGGAGAGGAAGATTTAATTAACACGTGTTTTGAAGTATTAGATACACTTTTTAAAATTGATTTACACTTTCTTTTGCTGGCAAGGGAACAGATTATAAACTGTTTAAATCTTCTTTTAAATAAGGAGGAACAAAAAACCACCAAAAAATCAAACATGAAAATTATGTATTTTCCTCCACCTGTTTCAGAGTGGATCACTCCCTGCAAAAATTAAATAGCTAGGAAATCTAGGCAGTCCGAGTCCTCTGTCTCTGCACATAGTCAAAACTTCAGTGAATAACTGAGGACCTGAGCTGGTTCCACAGCACACTGCATTTTCACTGAAAGCATCTGGCTGGCTAGCTGAAGTCTTAGAAATGCAATCCATTTGAAATTAAATAGGGTTAATAGAAAGATAAAATGCAGTGATCAGGAATGGCAAAGGTGTGGTATAAAGGATTACTTAAATACTGCCTTACAGACCAACCCCAGACTGACTTAGGATATATGGACAGTCTCCTTGAATTGATGGACTATTCCTATGCTAAGCACTAAACAAATCTCTGCTAGGTAGAGTGCTAAGGGAATACTTTATTAAAAATGTAATTATTTTCAAACCTGTTTTCAAATCTATTTTCTGCTAATTTTTTTGCGAATTTTCTGAAATTTGCACATGGGGTAGCAAAGTCTGTAGAGGCAACCAGCATCTTTTTACACTGCACAGTCAGGGCACTGTGCCATGAATTGTGACTAAATCCTCATTGCCTCTATGTTTGCCAGTAATATTTGCTTTTGGCTTTAGATTCTTCAGTTTTCTTTACTTCAGCTTCTTTAAAATAGGTCACTCACTGATCTTGATCAACTGTGAAAGATTGCAAAGAGATAGCATATCTTCCCATAGCATACCATGTAAATGCAGAACATTTACTGAATTTGAAATGAGTGTTATTGACAAATGGAGGATATAAAAGGATCAAGCAAACAGAAATCCCAGGAAACAGGCTGTTATATGTGAAGTATATGGATTGATTTCAGAATAAGAGGAGTAGCATGGAATTGCATGCTCAGATGCTGGGGTTGTGAGGCCTCTGAATGGATGAGATCATACTACCCAAGCCTGTGAGAAGTTTGAAAACAGATGGCTTATGTATTTGGTAGCTCAGAAAGCTGGGATATGGGCCACTGAAAAGTGTGGAATCAGATCAAAAGAGATGAAGGAGCTGTTCATCTTTAGTACAAAGTATTTCCCTCCTTTCTAGTGTATTATCATAAAACCAGAACCACACAGAAACTTCTGGACAGCAGAACTCTGTTCCTATGCCTGTATCTTCAAGTGGAGGCAGGCTCCAATTTACCCCAGAATGGGAGCACACAGATGATGAAATGCCTTTCCCCTGCTATGTTAATTTCTAATTCTGTTTATGAGAAGTTTCATTAAAGATTAGTGACCTAGAATCACAGTGCTTAAGTAGAGGCACTTTGAGTTTTAGAAACTAGATAAGCTTTTTTAAAATAATGTAACAGGCTTCTGTTTTCAAGTGTCATGTTTGAGCTCTAGCATAGGCAGTGCCCCGGCAGAGTGAAACAGCCCTTGAAAAGAGGAGCAGGGGAAAGGTCCTAAGGGCCAGCTACCCCTTTGCAAGCCACCCTTCTGCCATGGTTATGTCCAGGCATTTTTTTAGAGGTGGAAGTCCTTGTCAAGAATGTAATTAAGGTTCTTTTTGCTTCCATGTAGTATTCTCGGGAAACATGCTCTGTATTTTTTATTTTATTTTTCTTTTAAATCATCCTGCTTCAGCATGGTGGTCACTCGTTTTAGATTAAAGGAACAACATTTTCAAGGCTTCACAGCACAGTTCATTATATGCCCCCTCTGCCTTTCACTGCCTTTGGATTGAATACAAAATAGCAGCTGTCTTCTGCAGTCTCCTGGAAAAGGCAAACCTTTCAAAAGACAACTGCAATAACGGCACAGCTGCATTTCTGTGCATCATGCTATTCACCTGGAATTAGCCTGGAACATAAACACTTGTCAAATGAAATGATCTGTGGGGCATCTCATCTAGTTTTCTAATGTTGTCCAGGTACCTACAGTATTCATCCTTGAATAATCAAAATGTCAGGGAATGCTTTAAAAACCACCAAACCATTCTCTAGGCAGTATAGAGTAAAGCTGATGCATGGCTTCCCAGTCAACTTGTTAGGAATGGTTCACAGAACTAGTCCCAGTCAAGGTGCCCATAAATGCATGCCCAATGATTTTAGAAAGACTTATTACTTTTTTTAAAAAATAAATTTGATTGGGTTAGTGAATAAAACCATCCCATGGGAGATGAAATGTCATCAACGAGAACAAGTCAAATATCTGTCAAATATTTCCGTACCTGTAAAACTGGGATAGTTTCTCCTGTGCTTGTCCTGTCATTACCAAAAACTGGGGATATCTGTCTTGCTGAATATTCAACTCATGGTGACGTCTCAGTTTGGGCAAGAATCTCTTGTCATCACTCTAAGACTGGTCCCAGTAATAGTGGTAGATCTGATGACAAGTCTAGAAACTTAGGCTTAATCACATTTCTCAAAGTTAAAACCTCCCTCTAGCTCCATTAAGCTCCTGCAAAGGTTTGAGCTTTGGAGAGGCTGCATTTTAACTTGCCAGCAGCAGCTCACTCACTCTAGGCAAGTAAGTGATTTCCCATCCTGTCTCCCCAGCAAAAGCAGATGAGTTACAGCTTGACTGGTACATTAAGAAGAGGAAAGACGTATATTTCGCCAGTCACCGTAAGCTATTTTTCACTGTACTTTCCTGATTTGGGTAGTCTCAGGCAGTGCACATGATTTAATTTAACAGCTCCTCAACTGCTAAATGAAGCCAAGTTGACTGTGCTAATGCTTTGCATTTCCATGGTGAGCTCCATGCAGGCATTACAAGCAATTTACAAAAAAATAATGAATTAAGTTTCTTATCAGGTCAGTGTTATTATCACCATTCTTCAGCTGGAGAACGAGGGACAGCAAGGGAAAGTGGTTGCCAGATGCCTTAGAGCATGTCTACCCTGTGCCATGGAGAATGTCACAGGTTCTCCACACTAGCAGTGACAAAGCTTTCAGGGTCAGACACAGTGACTGATACAGCATACAGAAAGGGACAGCTTAGCCCATACTATTATCCAAACCCTCTTGCACCCTTGCTTCATTAATCCCATTAGACATTAGGTAACTCAGTGTTAAATTCTGCTCTCCTGGAGGAATGAATGAGTATATGGGCCCTATAGAGGAAAAGCATTGCTTTCTCAATCCCTGGTGACAGTGATACAGAATCTCAGAGCGATAGCAGACTTGGTAGCTTTGCATTCCCTCAGCAGAAAAAATGACATTTGTGGTAGGGTCCTAACTTCTCTCTTGCCTTTGTAACTCTCCCTTCACTATAGCTTTTTTTCTTTCAGGAATAAACCATTGAGTAATGACTGGCCAATTGACACACACAAGATTTTTGTATGAGCATCAAAAATAGACTATAGCTCAAGGCAAAAGAATCATAAAGTGTATTCATAATAAACCATCTAATAAGTCAGCAAATAAAAAATAATCTGCTTTTCCAAGGATGACCTTTTTGAAAAGAATATTCCTGACATCCTCAGGCACTATTACCCGTGCTTTCAATATTCTTAATGTTTTCATTCAAATGATGTAATAATTTCTAAAAACTCACATTAATTCTCTAATAGGCAAACATAATAAGCCATAAAAGTAGCTTGTTCCAGTGCCTGGGAACAGCCTTTGAAGGTCTTTAATTTGACTATTTAATGGTCTGGTAAGAGTTTTAAAGAGCTTTTTTTTAATTTTACCCCCTCTAGCAATTAATTTTTTCCCAAGTGGCTTATGGATAATGATAGACAACTGAATGTACAAATTTTTCTTTCAGAAAAGTCCCTTTAATAAAGGATTTACTGACATATAATTCTTGAAACATTTGCAGTGATTTTAATCTCTTTGAAGGACTTGTGGACTGCATATATGAGCTCAACTGTACATTAGAAAGCAGGCCCAAGCACCACTCTAAACATGAAAGACTCAAAAAATACAAGTCTGTATCTTCCTCTGCCAGTTTGGTGTCAGTGAAAGTACCTGCAATTAGCTAGGATGGTCTAGGCTGCCCAGGAAGTCTATTTTTTGCTCTGGAACTGAAATAGTACAAGTAACATTGGTATGCAGCCAAACTGGCTCAGGAGGACAAAGCATTTTATCCTTAGCTTCATCACTGAGACAGCTAAAAAGTAAAAATAATGGAGTCTTGCAGTAGTTTCTCTGGTGAATGTTTGCAATTTGAAAACAGGCTCAGACTACAGCCGCTGTATTTCAGATCACCAGGAAGATTTCTTAGAGCTCCAACTGGATATAAACTCTGAAATTTCAGTGATACTGGATATGAAGTGAGGGCCGTCAGTGAGCTGTGTGACCCTATCACACTTCCCACCTATCAGTGATACATGTGGTGATAAGGGAGAAGATATAAGCAATGTGTCCAGAAGCAAGAAGGTAGACAAGGGAGGATAAGAAAACTACCCAAAACTTTCCAAGTACATCTGTTGCAGCAGAAATTGGCATATAGCTCAGAGGTCACAGGGATATTTACCGGCTGCTGGACAACCTGGCTAGGAGGGGTTCCAGCCAGCCCTTCTGACACTCGCAGTGTGAATCCATGAAGATGAGCACATCTCCAGTTGCCCGTGCAGCTCCTAACATCCGACCTCGGATGACTCCAAGCCTCTTGTTGCTCCGGATGAGCTTCACACCGTCCAGCTTAGAGACGTATTCACTCAGAGCTGACTTCAGGGGCCCTGTCAGAAACAGAACAGTCATTTTAAATGTTTTAGCTTTGATTCAAGCTGCTATGAAAAAGCAGAGGTGGTAGGAGATACTACTTCTTGCTGGTAAAATGTTTTAGGGGCATTTGTTTTACCTGGCTAATGTTTGGCTATGTTCTAAATATTCCCACAGCAGCATAATGTCAAAGGGAAGTAGAGACTAATGGAAACTGAGATTCACTAGGTGTGAAGCTATTCCTGTGGGAAACTTAATAGCCTCCTCTCCTGTTTTCAGCAAGAGGTGAATGCTCTCATCATCTCATAAAATATACACATCAGAGTGAGATACTACAGGTGTTTGGCTTTCCCAAGCACTTCGGATTACTTTAGCAATATGGAGTTTTCCACTCTACACTTCAGCCAAAGTCCAAGTCTGGAAATTATGACAGCAGATATGGTCCAGTGGGAGGGATAAGACTTGAATACTGTGATCTTATTTTAAAGCAAGAAAGGTCAGAGTCATCGTAAATGATGGGGAAAAAAAGGAAACATTTCAAAGTTGAAAGGCTACACTGAATTCTAGGGATGCAATAGTGAAACCTGGCAGCCAGTTCTGGGCTCTGTTTAGATCTCTTCCTGAGGATCCTCTTTGCCTTCTACTCTGTTCACACACTTCTTGGAGGAGAAGAGTTTCTTCCCTGAAGCTTTGGAATTAAGAGCTCATATACAGAGAAATGAGGGCTACCTTGCTGGCTGAGATCGTCGACTAGGATGATATCCTTGAGGAAGGCCTTTGAGGCTGTGTCCATAATGCTGTGCACAGTTCTCAGCAGAGTAGACCAGGCTTCATCATGAAAACAGATGATGACACTAGCAGTAGGCAGACTGGAGTCATACTTTTCCTGCAGACACCTGCATGGGATCAGATGAGGAAGACACTGGAAAAACTGGTACAACTTGCTACTTTTTTCTCAGAGCAAAGTTGTAAGCAACACCTAAACCTTCAGGGATGGAAAGTCTCAGCGCTCTTCTAATGAATTAAAGGAAGTATTAAGGTGTCCAAAACTGGAAGACAAAGTGAAAATATGGGAATGACACTACAAAAATTAAAATACAAAAAGAGGAAAGTTTTGCTGTGTTCTGGGATAGGTATATTTCTGCTCTGGCTGCCTCAAAAAACAGAGCTCAATCAGAAATGATCCAGAAAGCAAAGAAAAACTGAAAAGACAATTAGACAAAGCAGAGAGGGGGATGAAGCAGGTCAGTCAGCCTCCACCAATTTCCACATTTTCTCAAGTAACAGAGAAAAGAGCAAAATGACATGCAGTACCTTTAACAAATAAAATAACTCATCTGTACCACAGATCAGTATACTTGTGGACTATCTGACCTACGATCCTAGTGTATGAAGTCAACAGCTCAGTCCTGTACAGGAAAGAAAAGGATCCTTACATGGGCCATGAATACAAATACAGATATATTTAAGAAATTAAATGTATTTTTGCTATAAAGTTTGTATAAGTTGTTTTTTCCAATGAAAATGAATCACTGATGAATGAGGGTTCCAGCTGGGTAGATCCTCTCAATACCATTTTCTGCTTCTTTACACTTCCAGGTACTGACACAACCTACTGCAAGACATTTGCCTGATGGGTCACTATATGGCATTCCTAGAGATTTCAGTGTTGCCCATGACATTGAAACAACTTCCATCAAAATTCTTGTGAATTAGATGCTGCTTTGACAGTTCAAACATTTAAAGATGAAAAACTCTGCCTAGTCATCCTCACAGAAATGGCAAACCCTTATCAGACAATGGCTGTTTCATAAATGTAAGCAAAAGATCTACTAATTGTGTTTGTGACAAAAAGTGCTTTCTGATGTACCAGTCCTGGTACAGAGACACAGGGCACACTATCATGGCAGGAGGATGCACGTTTTCCAGAAAATGCCTTCAAACACCCATTGTAGAAATGCAAGTACTGTGCCTATATATCTACTTCGATTACATTAGAAAACTCATTTTAAAATCTTTTCATTTTGTGAATAACAGTCATTCAGTGTCCTAACTCATTTAATCTCCAGCAGCAAGAACTCATTCAAGCAATTACAGAATTGGCTGAATGTGGCCCATTGTTATTTCAGCATTTTTGTATTGCCAAGCAAATCATTACACAGATTTTACAGTGGTTGTTAAACTATTAGCTACTCAGCAGAACCTCAGGTAAGGAATATAATTTTAATATTGCTATATTTATTAGCATTTTACTTAGTGCTTCCATTCATGGACTGAGGCCCTATGCTGCTAGACACTATCTAGACACAAAGCTGCTAATCATTTAAGAGAATCCATAGTCTGAATGATTTAATAACAAATACACATAAATGAATACTATAGATACAGTTCTGGGAATATAAATTTAAAATGAGCACAATTTTAATAATTTCTTATAGTTTCTAATATTTCACATTAATGTTTTTTTTGTATAGACAGGCAAATTTTCTCAATGACTTTTACACTGTAATGAATTTATGTTGTCCTTGGTTTACTAATTTTCTGTAATCAATAATGCTGTTACCTCACAATTTCATATGGAATAATTGTTTCCCTTTTCAGCAAGGGAAACAAGATAAGAGAAATGGATACTCTCATGACTTGGCAGTGAGTATTTTCAAGCAGAAGAATCTAGAGGTAATTAAGAAAGTGAAGATCTGATGCAGTCCTTTTACTACCAGGCAGCTTCTAACCAGGAACATTTAGTACAGCTATAAGCATCTATATTTTGCACCATGATATTACAACATCTTGTTGCTAGTACTGTGGTTATAGCAAGAAAATAAGGCTGTTGTGAAATCTTAATTGGAAAAGAATTTAAAATAACTGTACTTGAATGCATAACCTAGGTGGTGAGTGTTCAGTTGCCATGGAGATTGGCAAAGACTTGCAATAAAGATATCTAATCTTCAGGAAAATGCAGAAGGGTACTGGTGTACATAAATACCTTGTCTGTAATTTGGAGCAGTTTCATAAACTGTCCTTCATAAGTTGGCATTTCCAAAAGTCAGGGCTGTGACCAATGTGAGACACAGTGATTTAATCCGATTTGTGAAAAATAAGGAATTGTGACATGCAGCAGTGAACAGAGAGCAATTCTGACATGGCAAAGGCATAGCTGATGGGACTCCCACTCACCTTCAGGAAAATATCTCATTGAGATTCAGTTCCCATCAGTGCTTGAGTGGGAACTATACTTTTGTAATGAAATTTAAAACCTTTGTAGATACATCATGAGTTTCTTTAGCTTGGATACCTTTCACACTCAAGCCCAAGAGGGGAAAACAGACCTTTTATGGAGAAGCAGAACCCCCATCATGAAAGTCACAATGGCAAGCTTGATTCGGGTGTCCCAGGAGGGTGTCAGTCACAGCTGGACCAACTGATAGCAGCAGAAAGCACTTTGAGGGATGAAGGTACCTCAGAGGATGGGCCTCTTCTGGCGTGAAGAATTTGCCATCCAGTTTCACGTGAAATGAAAGAGTCTGAGTCCATGGACCTAACTCACTGAAACATCTCTAACTGGTTGGGTTCTCTCTAACTGAGTAATAACAGACATAATTATGAATAATGTGATTCAAACAGAATAGAGACACAGACAATCTGATTCATGACGAGTTTGCTCTCCTTTTACACTGCTATAAAACTGGACTGACATAACTGTGAGCTAGGCCCCAGAGTAAACTACGCCCAAAAAATATCATTGTGGTTTGTGTGTTGTGCCATAAAGGACAGGACTGGCTTAGAGAAATATCCCTGCTGCAGGTTTATGATCTGGATTTAGATCAGCCTCAGATGTTCAGATCTGGGGTTTCAGTCTGGGCTCCGTAAACTGTGGTGTTGAGAGCTCTTTAGGCTGTAACTAGTCAGACAGCAAAATCCATCCAAGAGCTCTGAGGCCACAGCTTAAATCTTACTGAGATTAGTATTAACTAAACCTGTCTCTTGCTGGATGGCCCTTCAGCTGCCAAAGTGAAACTGTTTTTTGGCTCACATCACAGGCAGTAAACCAGGGTCGTCATTTCTCCTTTGAACATTACATAGTTCAAAGAGTTGCCAGTGAAGCATGCCAAAAAAATAACTGAAACAGTATCAGTATTTCATTATTCAATGGAATTATCTAAATTAACACTGAACCTAGTCATGAAGTATAGAAAGCACTGTTTAATTTCTCTTTCTTTGAGATTGTACCCTTAAGTTAGAGCTGCCAGCTGTCTTTAAACATGTGAAATGAACACTAGAAAAAAACAATACTCTGTGTCTTACTTAAAATGTTTTCTGGTGCATCTTTCCACCGTGTCCTGGGGGAAAGCTACAATAACTTCATTACAGAAGGCAGGAAATAAAGATACCCATCCACAACCCTGTGCCCTGGGCAGGGGAGCATAGATACATCTCAGCCCGTTTTAAGAATTGTGATGGGCTGTCCCTCCTGGGCTGCCGGAGCAGCTGGCACTCGAGTCTCCAGGCTCCAAATACAACACGTGAGGCTTCAAACGCAACACTTGTTCTCAGCGGCTCAGGCGCTGCCAGGTACGGTGGTGTTGGCAGATCTGTCAGACATGCCAATCTCCACCTTCCTTCCTCCCTCCCGGGAGTTAACTTTCAATGTTTGCACGGTCACTTTTATACGAAAAGAGCTGAAAGCCCCAACTGCTCATTCCTTTATCACCCCGTAAGCCCAGTGACCCCACAGCCCTGGCAGAAGGGCACCACGGTGACACTGCCGGCGCCTCCGAGC
>NW_008667759.1:0-625 GCF_000695815.1 Acanthisitta chloris
CTCACAACACCGTGCCTCTCTCACCACCACAGTGGCCAAGGTGTGGGCAGCTTCTGCCCAGCACGGTGGGACCCTACAGCCAGATCCCCTGCTCCAGGGGCCCATGAGCTTTTTCAAAACCTCTTTCCAGAGACAGGATCTGCAAAGAGCTGGGGACACACTAGGAGCTTCAAGCTCCACATGGCTGGAGCTCCAAGAATAAAATTAACCTTTTTAGTAGCTCTCTGGGACACTCTTAAAGCACCTAAAAATAAGCAGGCAAAGCCACTGTCTCAGCTCTCCCGTGGGTGCTCAGCACCACAAGCGCCCACGGCGTGGTCCAGGGCTGGGCACTCCCCACACAGTGCCGGGACAGGGCAGCCCGGCACATCCCAACACTCAGGACAAACCAGCCAAGGCTGCTGGGAGCAGGGCCGGGCTTTCCTTGTCTTTAATTTGGGGATGCAGGAGGACGGAGGATGGCTCATGGGTTAATGCCTGAGCTCAGCAGGGAGCAGGCGGAGGCTGCAGGGCCGTGAGTCACCAGCCCCGAATCCAGGCCCCAGGCACGGCCGGGAGGGACAGGCAGGCAGGGAGGGAGGCAGGGAAGGAAGGAGGGAGGCAGGCAGGGAGGGAGGGAGGGAGG
>NW_008667760.1:0-1200 GCF_000695815.1 Acanthisitta chloris
AAGGCCCCAGCTCCTGGAATCAAACCCGTATGCCTAAGACACTCACGGCAAGATGCCACCAATTCGGACCTGCCATCACTGTCTGGTGAGCAACAGACACACCAGCGTTTGAAGAACCAGCACGGCCTAACCCCTTACACCTCAGTCTATAGTTGAGCTCTGGGAAAAACCCAGAAAATTCTCTTTTTTCCCTCAGGGAAAAAAGTCCCGCATCACCCAAAAGCAATGAAACCTGCTCAGAGTTGCTTTGTGAAGAATTGCCTCCACGGCAGAAGTTTTAGACCAAGTCATGTTGTTTTACAGGGACTGCCTATCCCTGCCTTGGAACCTGTTCCCTGCTTCAGCTGTGAGTGGCACTCTCAGCCATCTCAGCACTTCTTACAACTTGAGCGCAAGGAGACAGAGGGATAAATTATCATGTTTCCATAGCACTTAATCAGGGTAGGGTTTTTTTGAGGGGACAATGTCAACATTCACTCCACCAGGACTTGATTCCCACTTTGTGGTACTGGTGACACTGAGTTTGTACTAATCATGCAAGTTTGGAGAGATGCAAGCAGATAATAGATATAACCAAAATACCTGAGGAAGGAATCAATCTGCTGAAGGAAGTTCCCAGCACACCTGAAGAAAAACACAGGGAAGTTAGCCCAGGATGTTAGCCCAGTGAAGCAATTTTAAACAGTTTTACACAGCAAACCAAAATTGGATCAAAAGGCAATTAAAATCAAACCTCTTTGTTTACCATACTTTACTTCAGAGCTGAAAAGCAGAATATCCAAGACCTAGCTTCTTCAAAAGAGAGGACAGTCTCCTGCCTCTCTCTTTTGCCTCAGCAGCAGTTCTTGCCCTCATGCTTGGAAACAAGACACATGAGAGGAGTTCCCAATGCCTGTAAGCTCTACCTATTTTGCAACCAGTTCCTAAAAAACCACCTGATCACACACACAAGCTCAGGGCTCTGGTGCAGTTTGTGCCCTGAGGGATAAATTTCAACTCCTGGCCTAGCACAGGTTTGTCAGGCTGTCCTGAGCTCTCAACACCTGAGCACTCTGCCCTGACAGTGCATTTTCTCAGCCTAACAGATGTTGCCCTTTTAGATATGCTGTCGTTTGTCTCCTTCTTCCAGAGCTGCACTGAGCTCTTCCAGACCACTTATCCCATCCTGATTTTTTAGTTTAGTATTGGCTTTGGCCTCAG
>NW_008667761.1:0-8219 GCF_000695815.1 Acanthisitta chloris
GAGGGAAGCACGTGGCGGCCAGGGGGGACCGACCCGCGTGGGTTCCCACGCGGTTGTTGGGAGCAAGTTCTGTGCTCAGCGGGTGGTGAGGCGCTGGCTCAGGTTGCCCAGAGAAAGCTGTGGGTGCCCTGTCCCTGAGAGTGCTCCAGCCCGGGCTGAATGGGGCTTTGAGCAACCTGGCGTGACCAGCTGCCCTTGCCCATAGCAGGAGGATTGGAACTGGATGGTCGTTAAGGTCCCTTCCAATGCAAACCATGCCATGATTCCGAGGGGAGCCCTTGGGAGTGTGTGACCTCGCACCAGGTTCACCTGTAACTGCTGTGCACTGTTGTCCACAGCAAGATTACCTGATGCTGTGTGCCGTGGACGAGGCAGACGAGATGGTGGACGGCGGGAAGAAGGACACGATCGATGACCTGAAGGAAGGGGAGCTGGAGGCATTCGTCAGCTCCCTGGGGCTCAGCAAGTATGCAAAGAGTTGCCAGGTGGTGGAGGGGGATGAGGATGATGGAGACAGTGAGGAGGACAAGCCTTCAAGGAAAGAGAAAAGCAAGAAGAAAACTGACCCTCCTGTGCCAGAGGGGAAAAAGGACAAAAAAGTCAAGGAAAAGGCAAGTGGTGTGAAAGACAGCAAGAAGAAGCAGGCTGGTAGTGATCAGGGCCAGCACCCTTCAGCAAAGAAAGAAAAGCTGGAGGAAGATTTTGAATTTCATGCTAGGCAAATGATCCTGATCAAACCAGGGGGCAAGTGGTATGAAATGGAATACACCAATGAGTCCTCTCCAGAGCCACAGAATAAGGTGCTTGTGTCCAAGTATAAGGCCCTGGCCCAAAAGCTGTATGAGCATGAGATAGACCTGTTCAAGAATAAGACAGACTATCAGAAAGGAGCCTCTTCAGCCTGGATGAAAACTGTTGTGTCCTCGGGCACCATGGCTGACAGGATGGCAGCCATGACCCTGCTCATCCAGGACAGTGCTGTCCACAGTCTCCAGTTTGTTGAGAACTTGGTAAACCTCATAAAGAAAAAGGGCAGCAGGCAGCAGAGCTTCATGGCTTTGGAAACTTTCAAGGAGCTTCTCATTTTAGATATCTTACCAGACAATCGCAAATTGTTGTCCTTCTCGCAGCGACCGTTCAACAACATAGTGAAGATGTCAAGTGGCAACAGGGATTCAAGAGACAGACGGTTGGTACTGTGGTACTTTGAGCATCACCTGAAACTGCAGATAGCAGAGTTTGTGCAGGCCTTGGAAACACTGAGCCATGATTGTCTGATAGCCACAAAATCCCGAGTGCTGGCAGCTGCCCATGAGCTCCTCTGTAACAAACCCGAACAGGAGAAAGCTCTGCTGGTTCTACTGGTAAATAAACTGGGAGACCCTCAAAACAAGATTGCCACCAAAGCCTCTTACCTTTTAGAGACATTGCTTCACAAGCACCCAAATATGAAGGGAGTAGTGTGCAGTGAGGTGGAGAGGCTCTTGTTCCGGTCAAACATCCATGTGAAAACTCAGTATTATGCCGTTTGCTTTCTAAATCAAATAGTCCTCAGCCACGAAGAAAGTGCACTGGCTAGCAAGCTGATAACTTTGTACTTCTGCTTCTTTCGGAACTGTATTCAGAAAAAAGATGTTGAATCCAAAATGCTCAGTGCTCTTCTTTGCGGGGTAAACAGAGCTTATCCTTACGCTGAGGCTGATGATGACAAAGTGAAAGAGCAAATGAACACGTTGTTTAAAGTTCTGCATCTTGTGAACTTCAGTACCAGTGTCCAGGCCCTGATGTTGCTGTTTCAAGTGATGGACTCTGAGCAGACCGTGTCGGATAGGTACTATGCAGCACTGTACAAGTAAGTGGCAGGTTTGCATTTTTTATGTAGATTTCATTTTATGAGGTAGTCACCATTACTTTAAAGTTATAGAACCACTTACTTTGCCTTTAAGATCCTGCTTGTTGTGTGTCTCCTTGTCTGGTATGATCTAGAAGAAAATTAATGTGATTTTTTTTTTTTTTTGACTTAACATGGGGATAAAACAAAAGGTAGTGGTAGGTCCTAAGAACACATGTGCATTTCATCCTTTGCCACTCTTTTCTGATGGCATGTTTTAATTCCAGATGTTATTTGAAGCTAATTGATAACTGTTCTGAAAACGCTTTTACAGGTACTAGCCTATAAATAGCCTAAAATCCTGTTTCCTTTTTGTCTTTTTCTTATTTTGAGGAGGGGGAGTATTATGTTATCAAATTCTCTAGATGCTTTAATTTGTGTAGTTGGAAAGCCAATCAGATTAGCATCTTACTTTGAATACTTCAGATTTTGAAATGGTTTTCAGTTGAACTCAAGTTTCTTTATTATTTCTGACAATTTTTTGTTTACTGATGCAGGTGTTTTTGTTTTTTAATCTTCAGTGCCTCATATATATCCAGAAATATTACACAGCTGTTGACAGTTCAGGATTCACTGTATGGTTTTGTGGTTTTATGGTTTTGTCATGGTTTTGAGTGTTGGGGAACATGCTGTCACTAGTCTGTTAGGTGGCAGTCTGCAGAAATGTCAGATAGCTGTTGTTGATAGCAGTTGTTCTCCTGTGTGCATTACAACAATCAGCAATATTTTTCTCCTGTGTGTTCTACAGGAAACTTCTAGATCCTGCTTTAGCAACCTGCTCAAAGCCATCCATGTTTCTTAATCTTGTCTATAAATCTCTGAAGGCAGACGTGGTGCTGCGGCGTGTGAAGGCATTTGTGAAGAGGTTGCTTCAAGTCACTTGTGGACAAATGCCACCTTTCATTTGTGGGACCCTGTACCTTCTGTCTGAGCTTCTGAAAGTGAAACCTGAGCTAAGGGTCCAGTTACAGGATCGTGTGGTATAAAATGATTTCTTTATCTCACTGTTTTTTTCAGTAAGAGCTGTTATCATAAGCACCTTTCCCCAGCCTGTCTTATTAGTAACCTGAGGGTTTGCTAACATGTTATGTTATGGGAGAAAGCACTTGAACAATTAAAGCTACATTAAAGATCTGCATGGATGAAGAAGGTGTTTTAAGCATTCATAAGGTCCTGTGGACTTCATCCATGGAAAGAGGGTTATTTTGCTAAATGCTGTGTAAGTAAGCAGGTGAACAGTCTTCACTCAAAAGCTTTGTCAAGACAAAGGTCTATTTGTTCTCTCTGCAGTCTCTGAGGTGTGGCTTAGCAGGGTTGGATTTTTTTTTACATTTCTTCAGGTGGGGAGGAACCATTACACTTGTGTGTTCTAAACTGTAAAGTTCAATTTTAAGTCCTGTATTGAGGACATAATTCTGTACTGCTTGAACATTGCCCATCATTTATTTAGGTTTTTGTATCTGGCTTAAGAACTATGTGTGCATTTTGTAAAAAAAATCAGAATAAATGTGAGAAGGAAAGGTTGTTTTCTGAGATTTTTTTGTTGTTTAGGACTCAGATGATGAAGAGTGCTTTAAGGATCAAGAAGAGGCTGAAGAGGCTGAGGAAAAATTTGTGGATGCAGACAAAGAAGTCGAAGGTGAAGAGAGGAGCACCGTGGAAAAACAAACTGAATTGCCTGATAAAACAAACACTTCAAAATCAACAGCCTCGTGGGTGCATCATCTGAATATGGGAGGTAAATTAGCAAGATAATGTAATTCCCTTAACATCAAACATTCCATATCAGTGACATGTTGATCAGGGGTTGTTGTAAGAATAAGTGATTAAAACATTATTTCAGTTTTTAAATTGGAAGTGTGATTGAAAGCAATCAGTCAGAATAATTCATCTGTTAGCTCAGCAGCAATGAAGAGACACTATGACTAGTGTATTTCAGTTTTTGCAGTTTGTAATGAACAAATACTTGTTTGTAATAAAGACATAATTTGTGCCTTAGCAATAGATGGGCTTGGAATTTTTTGCTTCCATGTTCAAACACCTTCCAAGCAATGTAGACAGGGTTAGGATGTGTAAGTGATCATTTGCTTAGGCAGCTTGCTAGAACTTCAATTCATCTAGCTTTGAACCTGTGCCCAGTTTCACTCCTTCCTGAAGACCTTTTGGAACAGGGCAGGGGTTTTCAGGGGTTTTCCTTGGAAGCATGTAGAACTCAGCCTGTGCACCTGGTCATACACTGGTGAAGGGCAGCTGCACATAGCCTTTACCTGCTGCTGGGTGAATCTGTGGCCTGGGCAACTAAGAACAACAGGCAGCATTAATGTCACGGTGAAATGAGCATAATGCTCCATAAAATTGCCTGAGAAAATTTGTTTTCCTCTGCTCCTCCCCTCAGGCAGGAAGAGTGGAACTTCGTATGATCCTATGCACCGAAGTCCTTTATACTGTGGTGCTGAAAGTACAAGCCTTTGGGAACTGAAGAAGGTACAGTGTTCTTATGTTGCTGATTACTGTGTTTCATAGTGTGGTCCTTGTATTAAGAGAAGAAAATTAACTTGGTTAGTCTTGGAGTAGCTACCTGGGTAACATAACAGAAAAGGTTAAAGCTGACACATTGTTCAGCTCTAAGCTTGTATATGCTCCATACAATGCTGATATTCTGGAATAGGGAATAGGAATTTTTAAGTGGAGATTTAGACAATAATAGTACTTTTTGACTTTTGGATCACAGCTTTGATCATTGAAGCTTTTTATTGTTAAATAAAATTGTGAGAATGCATTTATTTAATGCAACCAAAGATTAGAACTTGAAGTACTAGGCAAGGGCAGAGCACATCAGCCTTGCACTGCTACACGTGTCTGTGTTACCTGATGAGTTACAGAGTGGGCTTACCACACAGTGGTGTTGTCACGAGTCTGATATGTCAGTGTGAGGAATGACTGCATTTATTTTTGACGTAGAAATAAAAGTGATTTGTGTTTTTCAGCTTTCTGAACATTTTCACCCGTCTGTGGCCCTATTCGCAAAAACAATTCTAGAAGTAAGTGCTTTTTCTAGTCTGTGGCTTCCAGGTTTGATTTTTATGTTAGCTGTCTTTTGCTGTTTGAGAAAAATACATTATAAAGTCTCCTTGCACTCTGTGGGTAACTAGCAGCTCCATAGCACTCTACCATACACTCAGATGCCAAGCTTTTCACGGAAAAAGCTTTTCATGCTTTGTGTAAAGGAGACTGCTTACAAAAGTTTTAACTTTGTAGGACTGTGGATATTATGATTCTTAAAGCTTCATTACAGTTTTGTTGCATCTTTTTATTGAAATTTGGTTTTTTTTTAATGTGGGAAACGTGACTGTAGGAACAAATTCTTGTTTTAATACTGTTGTGGTACTGTGATAAAAATATTAAACCTACACAAATACGTATTTAAAATACTTGTTTTTCATTTTAATTTATGGTATCCAAATGGTGCTGAGTATTAACTGCTGTTGGCACAGTACATTGCAAAGCAGTTCATCACTGAAGCAAAGTGAAGGTGTTTTTTAGTTCAGAAAACACTGAAGTTGCAAAACTAAGAACCTGCTGAGGGTTATGTGATATGATAGTCTTTGTCTTTTTAAAGTATGGTTTAATGTTGTTCTTGAACAGAGTCCTCTGTGTTTAGTTGCTGTCTTTGTAAAATGAAGACCTTAATGATTTTGGCTTTTCACATCTTTCAGGGAAATCACATTCAGTACTCTGGTGACCCTTTGCAGGATTTCACATTAATGAGATTCTTGGATCGCTTTGTGTACAGAAATCCCAAACTCAATAAAGGCAAAGGTATGCACTTCTCTGTACCTACTAGTGAGTGATCTCATCCTCTCAGATTGCCAAGCAACTCTTTTGTCAAGTATGCATGGTGTAACAGAGGAGTGGGATCAGTCTTCAGGGCTGCAAGAGATGTCTGCAACTCAGAGCCAGCTGACAGTCCAATAGTGCTGCTGCTCATACCCACAGTGCAGAAATCGCTAACTTTGCAGAAATAAGCAAGTGATAAGGGAATGTAAAGACTACAAAATGGTTGAGGTTGAAAGGGACCTCTGGAGGTCACAGGCTGAAGCAGGGCCATCTAGAACAGGCTGTCCTGATGACTTCGGAGTATCTTCAAGACTGGAGACTCACTGCCTCTCTGTACAACTTGTGCTAGTGTGTAGTTGCCCTCACAGTGAAAAAGTGTTTCCCAGTGTTCAGATGGAGTCTCCAGTGTTTCAGTCTGTGCCTGTCACCTCTTGCCCTGTCACTAGGCACCACTAACAAGGGCCTGGCTCTGTCTTCTTTACACCTTCCCTACTGGTATTTAAATGCATTGATGAGAACCCCCTGAGCCTTCTCCAGGCTGAACAATCATAGCTCTCTCCACCATTCCTCACAGGAGAGATGCTCCAGTCCCTTCACCAACTTAGTGACCCTTTGCTTGACTCTCTCTCCACGATACCCATGTCAGCCTTATACTGGGGAGCCCAGACCTGGACACAGCACTCCAGGTGTGGTCTAACAAGTGCCAGAATACCATCAACCTCCTTTGCTGCAGGGGCACAGTGCTGGCTCATGGTCAACTGAGTGTCCACCGGGACTACCAGGGTATTTTCAGCCAAGCTGCTTTCCCCCAGTACATACTGGTGCCTGGGGTTGTTCTTCCCATAGTGCAGGACTTTGCACTTCCCTTTGTTGAACTGCAGGTGGTTCCTGTCAGCCCATTTCTCCGGCCTCTTGAGGTCATTACAGATGGCAGCACAATCCACTGGTGAATCTGACACTCCTCACAGTTTTATGATTTGTTTCTGATTTATATTTTGATACAGAAAACACCAGCAGTGTGGTAATGCAGCCGAAGAAGAAGCAGTTTATGAGGAATATACAACATTTTGCAGGTAAGGCAGCCCCTCTTCAGTTAAGATTACGATGGCTAAAAAATTCTTGGTTGGTTGGCAGAGATGTGTCATCTGCACTGTCTATGTTGTTTCTCTTAGCAATGAAAGAAAGTTCTGTCCATCAGGAGTGCAGTGGTGGTGGCTGATGTTCAGGATCAGGTATCATCTTCTCGTAAGGGTGTATGGAATCTCCACAGCTGAAACTTTGGAACCATTAAATCATTTTCAGCACAAAAGACACAGGGGAAGTCAGTTTTCCTATAGCCATTTTTATTCTGTTTATTATGATTGAAAAATTATTTAAAATCTCAAAAAATGGATCTGTAGAATTATTTAAATCACATTAAGCTCTGTCATTAAATGATATGGATTACTCCATACAATGCCAGAGCTGCAGCTATTGTTAGGATTAGTATTAGGCACTGTTATTATGCTGAGAATCTTTCTTCCTCCAGAAAAAGCTGTCTTTTGTCTAGTCCCACTGATTCCAATGATTAAAGGC
Organism: Acanthisitta chloris; assembly: GCF_000695815.1. Lineage (NCBI taxonomy): Eukaryota > Metazoa > Chordata > Aves > Passeriformes > Acanthisittidae > Acanthisitta > Acanthisitta chloris. Next base: position 7,304 of record NW_008667761.1, read on the forward strand.
AGGATTTGGTAGTAGGAATCAGCAGTTAAAAAATCAGGGTAAACCATCAGCAAAATATGCTGCTTGAGGACAGAAAAGGTACCATCTCATGTGGTAGAGTCTCTGTAACATCCCCAGGCATGTGCTTTCCTCTAACTTCAGGTCTTCTGTATTGCACAGAGGTTTTATACAGATTTGCTGATGTACCTTTATGGCTGATAGATGTTTTCATGGCTATTAAAGCTTAAAGTAGGAATTTTAACCTTGAATGCATTTGAAGGTATGGTTTGTTTGTCGCATTCTTTAGGTTATTCTGAGTTGAAGGAGCAGACTGAGCATTTAGAAATGAATTTGAGGAATTCTATGGATGAAACATCTGATAGAAAAATAGGGATATAAATAGGGATATATTAATATGGTTACAAAAGTCTGCAGTTGTTGAGTGTAGCTGATCTCTGCTGAGGCTTAAAGAACTGAGATTGCAAATCCTCTGGTACCTTCCACTGTTCCTTTGAAGAGTCCTGCTGTGAGTATGCTGATCTGGTTTCAGAAACTTAGACCCTTGACATTTAGAAAATATTACAGTCTGTGCCCACTGAGATAATCAATAGCTCTTTTTCCTTTGATTTACTTCTGAGGAGGAGGGAACGAGAATGTATGAGGGCAAAAATCTTCTCCACAGGGAACTGATCATTATCCTAGTTGATTTGCTGTTGCAGTGTCATATTTTGCCTCAGTTCCTCAGAAATGGAGGCACATTGAGGCTCAGACCCTTCCTCGACATGCTCAGCTGGTGTATGGTTCTGCCCTGCAGCTGCTGACAAGCATTTCTACTGCCAGGAGTGCTGGGCAGAAGTGGTTCCAGTGTTTTGGTGCTTGACAGCAAGTTGATCTTACTTCCTGCTTTTTTTTTTTCCCTGTTTTTGTTTTAAATGCA
>NW_008667761.1:8252-14197 GCF_000695815.1 Acanthisitta chloris
TAACTAAGAACCTGGTTAGGGCTGTGCCTCTGGAGCTTTTCTACATGGTCTTTTCCATACTTCACATCAGAGTATTAGTATGTACACTGAGAACTGTTAGTTTGAAGAGGTTGAGATGAGCTCCACATGGTTTACTGGATGATACTGTGTATGTACATACTTCTGTCTGTGTATGCTGTTTAATCTCTTAAAAGAATAACAGTCATTTCAACTTGAGGTAAAATCAGTTCTTTTGTTTGTTTGTTTTTGCAGTCAACAGTAAGGAATTCCGTACCAAAGATGAAAGCAAAATCCCAGTGGATGAAGTGTTCTTTCACAGGTAATGAAATACTTAACATTCATTTTAAGTGTTGTTTTTTTTTCTAATGCAATGGCATCAAAACCCATTAAATTTTTTTAAGTATTCTCTGGTATTTCAAGTGTTTGGAAATTTTGATTCATTTGAGTGACTTACAATGATAGTACTGTCCTTAGAATGTAATACTGACATCTGTCAAAAGTGTTTAGGAAAGGATATGACTTATGAGCAAAGGCAATCAAGGCTTGTGGTCTAAAACTCACTAAGCTGATATTGTGCTAGAGAAGCCTTAAACTATGGGTGATGATGAATATCTTGTGGGTTGTAATTCTTATGCATTAGAAGGATATTTAAAGAAAGCTGGAAAAGACCTTGTTTTTGTTATTAGCATCAAAGCTTATGAGAATGGACAAAGCCAAAAAGTCAGAGGAGCTCACAGTTCTTTCCATTTCTTTGAACTTCCTTTCGGATTATGATATAAAAATGCAGTTTAGCATTAAAATTGAAGGGACAGACATTTGGCAAAGATTTGTTTTTATTAGATCAAAATACTGGTTACCGTGAGTGTCTCCTCAGGAAATTAGTGGTTGAATTTAAAATGATGTCATTAAGATCATCACCTGTAATTTTTTGTCTGAGAGCAATATATTATTTCAGATTTTATTCCAAGTTCGATAAGAAGAGGGAGAAACAAAGGCGTCAAGATGATGAAGAAAGTGTGGAAGATGTAGATGATGATGAATTTGAAAGAGTATTGGGTAAGGCTGTGTTCTTCCTTGCAGTAACTATCCTAGTGTTTCCTGCTTTTTCAGATCATTAATTTATCCTTTTTATGGTTCATATTGTATGAACCAGATACAGGATTATGGAAGTGGAAGAGAACAGGCTTTCCAGTTGCCATTCTATGCTACTGTGGCCAGCAGTTCATACTACCCATTGTGTAAGCCAACTGGATGGCCATCTTGTAGAAGAGGTCTTGCTCTCAGTGCTCCAGTAGTCAGGTTGTTTGAGTGGTTGGAAATTGATTTTGAACTTAAGTTCATGAGTGGCAGTTCAGATGTGTCTGTTCTTTTGCTAATGTAGTGTGAGAGTTAAATAACTTTTTCTGACAGCTTGTAACATTTGCTTCTATTTTTCTCTTTACTGTGTGGCCTTTTTGAATCTTGCTTACAGTTTCTCTCATCATTTCCAACATCTTTCATGAGATTATTTGTTGACTACTTGGTACTCAGCAAAATTCTGTAGTAATCTTAACTCTTCCTATAAGACATTGTTTGCTTTGAAATTAGTGTATGATTTGTCCCAGAATCTAAATTTGTTAGTGTGCCATGAAATGTCCATTATTTTATTATTTCATATTTTACTTATATGTATTTAAAAAAAAAATCCTCTTAGAACTTCATAACTCTTTTGTTCAGTATTTCTGAACTCTTGTATCAGGGCTCTTCCTTAGGGACTCAATTAATATGGTCTTAGTTATGACAATAATCTATTACTAATTGCATTTTATTGTCAGTATCTCTAATGAAAATTTGCTTCATCCGATGCAGAATAGTTGTAATTTTTCAGATTTTGCTTTGACCTCCTTTTCTATATAGCAATACGTACCTAAGTGAATCCTATGATCGGAGCTTTCAACCTCTAATCTGCTTTCTGTCAAAAATTATAGTGAATACTTCTAATATGAAAGTGAACATACAGGTTAGCTGGCAGGACATGATTGGGGTATCTTAATTTAGTCTTTGTTCTATCTGACTTGGAGCAAGTATTTGAGACTTCTAAGTTTGTATCATTGGCAGGTTGTGTGATTGTGTCTGTCTGCTTCCCATGTCATCCAGTTGTGGTGAGAAATTACATCCTGGATAACATAACACTTCCATTACTTTTCAAATAAAAGTATTTTTCTCAGAAAAAGTCCAGTTAGCTTTAGGTAACTGTTTTGTGGACTGTTTTGCTATAGGAGTATGAACCCTTTGGTATCAGAGCCTGTTACTGATGCAGATCATATAAACTGTTCAGGCAAATGATACCTAGAAGTTAGATATTTTGCAATCATAGAATCATAGAATGGTTTGGGTTGGACGAAACCTTAAAGATCTAGTTCCAACTCCTCTTCCAGGAGGAGGAACACCTCTCAGTAGACCAGGTTGCTCAAAGCCCCATTCAGCCTGGCCTTGAGTACTTCCAGGGATTGAGCGTCCACAGCTTCTCTGATCAACCTGTTCCAGTGCCTCACCATCCACACAGTAAAGAATGTATTCCTAATGTCTAATCGAAACCTACTCTCTTTCAGCTTGAAGCCCTTGTCCTAGCACTACAGGCCCTTACAAAACATCCCTGTCCAGCTCTCTTGTAGCCCCTTTAGGTACTGGAAAGCTGCAGTGAGGTCACTCTGGATGGAGCCTCCTCTTCTCTAGGCTGAACAGCCCCAACTCTCTCAGCTTGTCTTCATAGGAGGGGTGCTCCAGTTCTCTGGTCCTTGTGGCTATTGTCTGGCATTTCTCCAGCAGGTCTATGTACTTGTTTGATGGAATTACTTCGTATTTCCTTGCTTGTTTTGTAGTAATAAGTTTTATTTTCTCCCTAGATACATTTGAAGCTGCTGATAATGCCACTGTTGGCCAGGAGGACCTTGATTTTGCTGGGTAAGTCTTTAAATTGGTTCTTTCATCTTTGTTTTAATATTTATGTAGAGTTTCACTCCGCAAAGCTGCATAGACCTTTTTGGTCACCTTGCAAAACAGCAGTTGAACATTGAGTAATGCTCTTTTTCCACATGTCCCATAAATGGATCATGATGATCCTGTGGTGCTTACAGCCTGCTGTCCTTACACGAGACCTGTAGTATTGTATTTATTAATTTAATTAATTTATACAGTGGAGTGACCCAGTAAGCAAGGTAAAATCTTGTTGTTCATTGTCTCAGGTTTCTGTCTGGGAATTAGCATGTATAAAATAAGCAGAATGAGGCATGGTGATACTGCTTCTGTAAGGACTGGTTTTAACTGGATCTAACACAGTAAAAAAACTTGTGGAATCCAGAGTAACAGAACTCAGTTCTCAGGAAGTTTCATTAATCATAGAATCATTTAGCTTGGAAAGGACCTTTAAGATCATGAGACCAATTGTAAATGATTAAGTAGCTTTTTTACTTCAAAGTATCTACAATATAGCTTTTGAGTTTGCACAGAAACTTCTTTCCTCCAGGTGACAGGGAATGTAAATTCTAAACTCCTAGTGAAACCTGAACATTTTTGTGATTTAGACTGGTGTTTAGTAGAACAGTTTGTTGTTTTACAGAAAAGACTTTCTAAAAAAAAGGAGCATAAAAGGAGATAAAATGCTGAAGCTGACATTTCTGCTAACTTCAGAATAGAATTATCTCCAGAACTTCTTAAAATGGTTGACTTTTATAATTCAGTTCCCCATAATAATGTTGAAAACACACCTGAGCACATAATACAGGATTCTTATGTCTCAGCCTACATTTACAGTAGTTCATAATGATGTTGAACTTTTCTAACATAGTGTTTGCCAGTAGATAGATGTTACCTAGATGCAAACAGTGTTTTGCTAGGTGAAGTGCTAAGCTTGTCACATTTCTTTCAGTAATCTAAAAAAGAAAACCAAAGATGGTAAGAAAGGCAAAAGCAGTGAGGAATCTGGTGCTGACTGGGAAGATTCTGACGATGAAGATGAATTCAGTGATCTGGATGATGAGGAAGTCTCCTTAGGAAGTATGGAGGAAGACTTTGAAGAGGATATGGATGAAGAGGGAGGTGTATTTATGGATGTGTCTGATGATGATAACAGCCTAGGTAAAGTACCATTTATTACCAAAAAAAACCAAGAAGAAAAAGCTTTAAAAATATTTAACATGTAAATTCCAATTGGCTTTTAAGCAAAAAGATGACAAGTCTTTCTCTGGACAATGAAGTCTTAAAAGAAACATTTCCTGGCACAGTCTTCTAGGCCAGAGTGGGAATTAGGCATCTGGGTGTAAAATCTTACAAGGCATTTGTTTCATTTTGGAAACATTGGCAGTCACAAAAGTAGCTTTATACACAAATAACTAGCTAGAGTAGGCAGAAACATTAAAAGCTCTCAAAGAGAAAACAAAACATACTTGGTAATTTTTGTATTTCTTTAGACCTAGTTAGTGTTGATTCTTTTAGATGAGATAACTTTTATTTAAATTGCTGTCTCACAAGTAACAGCTTCCTCTTCTAATGCAGCTATGCACCCAAGTTTTTACTGCCACTGTAATAATAACTGATCATTGCACCTGCATGGTTTTATATTTTCCATTTAAAAGCACAGTTTGCACAGTACATACTTTATGTGGTCAGAAAATCACAGATTAATGGAGTATTTCAAAGAATAACTAAAGGTCACAGGAAGATGATGGAGGGTAGAGGAGGTAAACTGTTCATATAGTTGTTAACACATTAATCTTTCATGAGATTATTATTTCACGAGACTTACCAAGCCAACATTCAAGGTTTATATAATGCCTGTTTCAGCTTTTTATTTATATATCTTAGTATCATTCCATTTTGGTCTGTGGGAGAAAAAAGCATAAAGAATTGCACACCACTGACTGATTTTTAATGGTCTAGATTTGGTTGTGTGTGCTGGTTTTTAAAGTAAAGACTTGGACCACTACGACAAATATGGCTAAAAAAGAAATTTTAGTCTCTGCTGTGCTTTAAATCCATGTGAGAATCAGAGATTCATGTGCCTTTTTTCTGTCAGGTCCGGACAATGAGAAGCAACTGAATTCTGTCAGTAAAAAGGGCAAGAAAAAGGATATGAATTTTGTGGGATCACTGGAAGGTAAGAAAACACTGCCATGATTTCCATTTGATAAAGCTTAATGTAGATACAGAGTCTAAAATAATTCAGAATTGGAGGGTTTTACTACAGCAGAGAAAAGGCAGTCCAAGAGGTTCCTCGAGTGCGTAGAGGATAATTTTTTTTCTACTTCAGCTGGTAGATGAGCCAAAAGGATATGAATTTTGTGGGATCACTGGAAGGTAAGAAAACACTGCCATGATTTCCATTTGATAAAGCTTAATGTAGATACAGAGTCTAAAATAATTCAGAATTGGAGGGTTTTACTACAGCAGAGAAAAGGCAGTCCAAGAGGTTCCTCGAGTGCGTAGAGGATAATTTTTTTTCTACTTCAGCTGGTAGATGAGCCTGCTAGGGGTGGGGCCCGGCCCTGCCCGACTTTGGTCTGCTCAAAAGTCTGGGTCAAAGTGTAACCTGGGAAACAGCCCTTGAAAAAAAGGGGTTCAGGAGGGATGGTCATACTTCAAAAAGGAAGTTTTGAAGGCACAGGAGCAGCTGTCCCGGTGTGCCATAAGGTGAGCCGGTGGGGAAGGCAGCAGGCCTGACTGAACAGGGAAACTTTCAGGAAATTATGAAAAAAAGGAGAGTTTTCCAACTCTGGAAAAAAGGGCAGGCTACTTAAGAAGAGTTCAGGAATATAGTTAGGTCATATAGGAAGAAAATTAGAGAGGCACAATTTGAATTAAATCTGGCCACTTCTGTCAGGGATAGCAAAAAGTGTTTCTATGAATACATCAGTAGCAAGAGGAAGGGCAAGGAAAACCTCCATTTCTTGTTGGACATGGGAGGGAAC
>NW_008667762.1:0-223 GCF_000695815.1 Acanthisitta chloris
AATCCACCCCAAAATCCACCCAAAATATGGCCCAAAATACAGCCAAAAATCACTCAAAAATACAGCCAAAAAATCACCCAAAAATACAGCCAAAATACAGCCCAAAATCACCAAAAATCACCCAAAAATCACCCAAATCCACCCGCAGCATGGACAGCGTTCGTCCCCAGCAGAGCTCCCTTCCTGGGGACCAAAATCAACAGAAATCAGCCCAAAAGCCACA
>NW_008667762.1:422-749 GCF_000695815.1 Acanthisitta chloris
CCAAATTCCAGCCAAATTACAGACCAAAATCACCCAAAAATACAGCCAAAAATACAGCCAAATCCACCCAAAAATACAGTAAAAATCCAGCCCCAAATCACCAAAAATACAGCCCAAAATCACCCAAATCCACCCCCAGCATCGACAGAGCGTTCGTCCCCAGCAGAGCTCCCTTCCTGGGGACCAAAATCAACAGAGATCAGCCCAAAATTAGTCCAAAATCACCCCAAAATCACCCCAAAAATACAGCCAAATCCACCCAAAATACAGCCCAAAAATGCAGAAAAAATCCAGCCCAACATCACCCAAAAATACAGCCCAAAATCC
>NW_008667763.1:0-2312 GCF_000695815.1 Acanthisitta chloris
GTCGTGGATTCTCCCTCACTGGAGGAAATTAGGAACCATCTAGATGCAATCCTGAGTTCTGTGCTTAAGGAACAAGATGTGTGTTGATACCATAAAGGGCAGGATAGCTCGGAATCAATGCTGAGCAGCAGTCTTGTCTCCTCTACTTCACTTCTGGAAAATTGTCATTTTTTTTCCCCTACTGAGGAATGAAACTCAGTCTGTGGGGTGAGGGGGAATCTTCCTTAGTAGAGAATGCTGAAGATAGATGCTGGAGTAGAGTTGGAGAAGGAATGTGCTGTTAAAGGATGAGACTTCATCCAGTAGTTGTTTAACAGGGAGCATAAAAAGCACAAGTTACTGATGTCCCAGTCGTCTCCCCCCTCTTCCCCAGCTGGATTTGGCCACGAGAGGGCTCTGTATGGACAAGTAAGTAATTCCCGGGCTCCAGCAGGGCTGGAAAGGGCCCAGGGCCAGGGACACTATCCAAAGTTTGGATGTTTATTTAGAATGTTTATTTAAAGGTGCCACTTCGGCCTTGCCCCGTGTCCTCCCCTGCCAAAGGAAGAAGTCTGTTCCTGCCTGTCTTTACAAGTGTTTCTCCTCAGATTTTTAGGGATAGAGGTGATGAAGCTAGAGCAGCTGTAGTGCTGTCTCAGAAAATGAGCACAAAGCAGAAGTGCAGCATCTGCTTTCAGTGTCCCAACGAAGTGAGAACTGCCACCTGCACTTTGGAATCAAATTAGTTGTTACCTCTATGCTAGAGCTACAAACCCGTGAGTAAGTGTATAAAATATTCCAAATGGTCGTAGAGGAATCCTAGAATCATTAAGGTTGGAGGAGACCTCTAAGATAATCGAGTCCAACCATTAACCTGTCACTGTTGGAACCCCTAAACCCTAAACTAAAGCCTTCAGTGTCAGATTCAGACACCTTTTCCAAGGATGGTGACTCCACCACCTCCCTGGGCAATCTATCCCAGTGCCTGAACACCCTCACAGGGAAAACATTTCTCTAACATCCAATCTGACTCTCAAGGAAGTGTTGCTGCTGCTTTCCACAGCCTGCACCTGGTCCCTGCTGCCTTTACCTTTACACACTGCATAGATTAATTGCTGCTGAAGATAAAGATGAATTTCATTGCTCTCTTGCCCTGCACTTCCCCCTACTTACTGACTTCCTTAAGTGATAGCAGTGAGGAAAAAAGGAAGATGCTTGTATTCTAGCCAGTTAATGACAGTCAGGAAGGAGATCACACATTTTACTCTTGACACCAAGAAACAGGTTCTGACAAATAAAATTAATTTATTTGGTACAAAGGGAAGTTGTGTGTCACAGTTAATACAGCAATATGGACTTTATACACCTGTTTTAACATTACAAAATGCCCTGGGACTGTTTGTTTAAAAGAAGTGTCCTGACACTGATCACACATTCTACTTCTGGAAACACTTTAATCCTTTAAAAAAAATAAAAACAACACACCACCCACAAACACTAACAAAACAACCAGCTCCAGTTACCGAGTCTGACATACAGTACAGAGTGTTACACACTTACTTGAAAGGCAGGAAAAATTGGTCAAGTGTCAATTAACTCATGGAAAGCTTGAAGTGTGTTGAGTCAGTGCAAAAGGAGGAATGTGTCGACTGCTGGAGTGTCTGACCACCTGGGAACACTGGGGGAGTCATCCCTGAGAAAGCACCTTCTCCCTGCAGGTCTCTCGGAGCTTGTTGACCGTTGCCATGGACAAGCTACCAGGGTCTGTGAAGATTTTCTGAGGGCAAAAGGAGGAAATTCTTAGTTAAAGTGCTGGAGTTCTCACTGAATCCTCTGAATGGTGAAAATCCCTTCTTTGATGCCCAAGCTACAAAAATGCTTTTACTGCTGTTTGGCCTCTTCGTAACCAAGTAACATCTTCATCTACTCTGCTGTAAAGAGCTGCAGCTCTAACGCCTGCTGGAAGCTGCACAAATCAGCAGGACAGAATCTGCATGGGATGTGTATCCAATTAAAACTGTTTGGGAGGCACAGGTACAACAGGTAATGCCACCCTGGGCCGTGCTAGGAAGCACCAGGGCCCTTCTCCCACGGAGCCAGCAGAGGTGGAGGCTCTGGAACATGTACATATGTAAACCAACATGATTCTTGCTATACATGCCTGATCCAATGCCTGATCACTCTCTCCAGAAAAAATCTCTTCCTAACATCCAACCTAGCCCTCCCCTGGCAGAGCTTGAGTCTGTGCCCTCTTGTCCTGCTGCTGGTTGCCTGGGAGAAGAGACCAACCCCCACCTGACTCCAACCTCCTGTCAGGGAGTTGCAGAGGGTGA
>NW_008667763.1:2489-3369 GCF_000695815.1 Acanthisitta chloris
GTAGGGTTGGACTCAATGATCTTGGAGGTCTTTTTCAACCCAGTTGATTCTATGATTTCTCCTACCTATCTCCATCTTTTGCTCAGTAAGTCAGTCCTGGTTTTCATTTGGAATGACTAGAAGCTGCAAAGAAGTTACCTGCATGAAGGTGTGACACTCTGTTACAAATGTTCCTTTGGTGATCTGCTTGAACTTTTCACAGATGTCAGGGAAATTCGTGGCTTCCAAAATCAGAGCTTGGTGTTGCTTAATCAGTGTCAAGGCCACACGGAAGATGATCTTTGACCCTTCATAGAACAAGCAATCCCATATTCGGAGCACAGTCTGCAAGGGAGGAGAGAATTGTTACAGCTTCTGTAGGTCATTATTGCTAAAGCAGTAATATGAAATAATTATGAGTGTGCAGCAAGAGAACTTGATGTTACCAATTACCTCTACTGGAAGAATGTCAATGAACAAGCATATAAACCAGCGTGACACCACTAAGGTCCACATGACTCCATGTCTTTCCATCAGCTCTGCCACAGCTGGAACTTTCATTTTCACAAGTTCTCCGAGGACTTCCTGATCCGTTTTCAGGCCCAGCATTGCAGGACTGTAATAATCTTGGAGAGGAGAAACCAAAAGTCAGGAATCTGTGGACACGATCTGTTCGTGAAACTGAAGAGAACGTCCTGTGCCGGCTGAGGGCTCAAAGGCACATTGAGCCTGGGAATCCCAAGGTGAAGTAGAATCATAGAATTTAAGGGTTGGAATGGACCTTACAGATCATCTGCTTCCAAACTCCTGCCCTGCCGTGGGTAGGGACACCTCCCACCAGAGCAGGTTGCTCAAGGCTTCATCCAACCTGGCTGTGAACACTGCCAGGGTTGGGGCAGCC
>NW_008667763.1:3656-8664 GCF_000695815.1 Acanthisitta chloris
GTTGGAGGAGACCTCTAAGATCACCAAGTCCAACCATTAATCTGCCACTCTGGTGTACATTAAACTCCACCACAGAATGTCTGCACTGTGGTCATACAGCACTTCTCCCTCAGCCAAGGCTGATCCATCTACACAAACACTTCATTCATGCCTCCTGAAGTATCTTCTTTCTCTCTGATGTCTCTTGTCAATTCATTCTTCCTTCCCAGGGAAGGATAGTTTAGGGAGTTTTTAGCTGCAAGCTTAAACTACAGAAGTCTTAGTAATATTTAAACAGTCCAATATCATCACTACCCCCTCCTTCCCATGTGTGGGCTCTGCACAACTCCCAGTCCACACAACACCCAGGCAGGGAACAAAACAAAACCCAACACAAGCCATAGCTTTTAGACTTGGCCAGTTACAAACTGGAGATGCAAACTGCTGAGGGTGTCAGCTGTGCTGGAGGCCAGGTGCCACTTCTCCCAGGGTGGGACCTTGCCATTAAGTCAGGAACTGTTCTCGCCTCTCTTTGAGCCAAGAAAATCTCACTTTTCATAGAATAATGAATAGAATAGCTCCCAAAGGAAGGGAATGACAGATTCCCCCAGGCAACCTCTCTTCCTACGTAATTTACCTGCAAGACAGGGATTGAAATTAGACTGCAGCTCCTACACTAAACCAGGGAATGGAGAATGAGGAACGACAGAGCACACTGTGGCTGTCACTCCCAGCCTGTCTGACAGGAGAAGCATCTTCATTACCAAGCTGCAGGCTGAGGAACAAGTGTCTCAGCTCTGTAAATAAGTAGTTCTGGGTACACTTATGGGAAGAAAAAGATTGTTTCAGTTCCTAAGAGTTCAAATGCCCCAGCAAGGGACAATAACTACATGGATGTTGACAAAATTCATACTTTGGGGTTATATGCTGACAGAAATTACGGTGGACTTGATGGCTCCGGTCCTGGGAAGCAATTTGTGCTGGTTCATTAGTGCTTTGCTGACAAGACCTACATTAACACAAGCGTCTTTCAATGCCTTTCTTTCCTTCACTGATTCTGGAGAGCTGCAATTCAGGTTTCTCTACCTTGGTAAATTCCTTCACATATGAAAATGGATTTTGGAAAATATTGGGCACTGATTTATTCTGCATTTGGCAACTTGGTTTGTCCCTCCCACAACACACAAGTGATTTACCTCCAAGATCATTGAGTCCAACCCTACCGTGGTTACTAGACCGTGGCACTAAGTGCCACATCCAGTCTCATCTTGAAAACCTCCAGGGATGGGGAATCCACCACCTCCCTGGGCAGCACATTACAATGCCTGAGCACTCTCTCTGTAAAAAATCTCTTTCTAATATCCAACCTAACCCTCCCCGGGCAGAGCTTGAGTCTGTGCCCTCTTGTCCTGCTGCTGGTTGCCTGGGAGAAGAGACCAACCCCCCCCTGCCTCCAACCTCCTGTCAGGGAGTTGCAGAGGGTGAGAAGGTCTCCCCTGAGCCTCCTCTTCTCCAGGCTGAACCCCCCCAGCTCCCTCAGCCTCTCCTCATGGCACTTGTGCTCCAGTCCCTTCACCAGCCTCGTTGCTCTTCTCTGGACCTGCTCCAGCCCCTCAATGTCCCTCCTGAGCTGAGGGGCCCAGAACTGAGCACAGGATTCAAGGTGTGGCCTCATCAGTGCCGAGTCCAGGGGCAGAATCACCTCCCTGGTCCTCCTGACCACGATTTGAGGTTTTAAAACAAAACTCATCCATTCAAAATAAAGCTTTTGGCAAGGGATTGAAATGCCCTCCACCCCTTTTTCTTTAATGCAACTCTTTAAATTTCAGGTTTTCACTGAAAACTAGAAGCTTTTTTGGAAAGTTACTAGAAAGAACTAAACAGGAAACTAGCTGAGGAAACCCTTATGAAAATGCTGCTAAACTAACCACACCGCAAATAACAAGTAACAAAACAAGCCTTTTTGCCTTTCTCTTCCTCTCATACATTCAGAAATCATTTCTTTCCTTTCTTTACTGCCCCTGAGCCATATGAGTACTTCAACCTTCCTCATGTTGCCACTGCTGACTGTCCCCAGAGGAAGAAGCAGCCTACTCACTCTGCCCTGCTCCACCACTCGATCTGCTGCTATTTTCATCTGCACACCAAAGTAAATGTCAGGATCCCAAAAGCAACAACCAGACACCTTCCCAGAGTTTCGTGAGCTGGCAAAGAAAAAGTTAACAGCCAGGGAGAGTGGATACATCACTGCTTGAATGACTGAAGCAGGCAGAAAGCCTTGGCAGAAATCAGAGCTCCATTCAGGTCTGTTAGACTGTACTGCTGGACAGAAAGGAAAAAAGGAACTATTCATCTATCTGGGGCAGCCTCCTGCTGCTGCTTGGGGAGCAGGAGCAGCTCCCATGTGCCCTGGTGCACAGCACTGCAGTGCTCCCTGGCTGTTAACTTTTCTTTACCAGCTCACAAAACTCTGGGGATGTGTCTGGTTGTTGCTCTTGGGATCCTGACATTTGCTTTGGTGTGCAGATGAAAATAGCAGCAGATCGAGTGGTGGAGCAGGGCAGAGTGAGTAGGCTGCTTCTTCCTCTGGGGACAGTCAGCAGTGGCAACATGAGGAAGGTTGAAGTACTCATATGGCTCAGGGGCAGTAAAGAAAGGAAAGAAATGATTTCTGAATGTATGAGAGGAAGAGAAAGGCAAAAAGGCTTGTTTTGTTACTTGTTATTTGCGGTGTGGTTAGTTTAGCAGCATTTTCATAAGGGTTTCCTCAGCTAGTTTCCTGTTTAGTTCTTTCTAGTAACTTTCCAAAAAAGCTTCTAGTTTTCAGTGAAAACCTGAAATTTAAAGAGTTGCATTAAAGATCCTCTGGGCACAGAGACACTGCAGAATGGCAGGAGGAGAGCAGAGAGCCATGCAAAAGTGACTAAGCAGCAGAGCTTGGCCAGGGATGAGCTGCCAGATCATTGCAGAGGTCAGGTTAAAAGAATCTGCATCTATACAAGGAATTAGTATAAATTATTTCTAGTTACTGTGGGTATTATTTATAATTACTACACATAATTAATAGACATACCTCATGGCTCTTTCCAACTCCCTGCCAGGGTTGGAGAGAGGTGGGGGATGTGTGGCCTGCCATGGCTGCAGGGAGAGGAGTAGAGGGAATGGCCTTGAGCTGAGCCAGGGCAGAGTCAGATTGGATGTGAGGAGAAATGTTTTCCCTGTGATGAGGGTGTTGAGGCCCTGGGATATTGCCCAGGGAGGTGGTGGAGTCACCATCCCTGGAGGTGTTGAAGAGATGTCTGGATGTGACACTGGAGGATCTGGTTTAGGGTTTAGGGGTTCCAGCAGTGACAGGTTAATGGTTGGACTTGATGATCTCAGAGGTCTCCTCCAGCCTTGATGGTTCTATGATTGAACATGTGGCTTTTCTAATTCGAGGAGCTCATTTTATATGAACAAATTTATATATAAAATGTATACATACATTTCTGTGTGTTTTAGTGTATATACAGTAAAAATATAAAATTATAATTGTCATAGAATCATAGAACCATCAAGGTTGGAGGAGACCTCTAAGACCATCAAGTCCAACCATTAACCTGTCACTGCTGGAACCCCTAAACCCTAAACCAGATCCTCCAGCACCAGATCCAAACACCTCGTCAACACCTCCAGGGATGGTGACTCCACCACCTCCCTGGGCAATATCCCAGGGCCTCAACACCCTCATCACAGGGAAAACATTTCTCCTCACATCCAATCTGACTCTGCCCTGGCTCAGCTCAAGGCCATTCCCTCCAGTAACCTCTATGACCATCCCCAATCCTCCAGAAACATTCCAGGATGACCCTGTATTTGTGCAATACAGATCATTTCCAAGGAAAAGCTTCCATGCTCCACGCCTGATTTCACTAGGGGAAATGGTTTTGTAACTTGGTTCAGTGCCCAAGTGCTTGGTAGCATTTAACCTTCATGGCTCTTCTGTTCTGATTTGCTAGGGATGTCCCTGAGCCTTCTGGCCATGTCCCCTCAGCACAGCTCCTGCAGCTCTGCTTTGCTGCAAATGCTTCACTGTGTGCCCTATTTTCCTAACATAATTGGCTGCTCTGCCTAGAATCTCTCCCTAAAGTCAAAATAACCTTGATTATAAACATGTCCACACAAGCCAAACACTCCCTCCCAGCACAAAACTGTTTCTCACAGGACACAGTGCAGTGAGTTATTTTTACTCACCCACCATCAAAACACATTAGCTTTGTGCTCCTTCCACATCTTATCTTACCAATGATTTCAAATGTCTAAATTTGCATGATCCACATTTCATTAGCATCTTAATTATTTTTCCGACTAAATAATCTGGCAAAATTCGGAGCGGTTGATGACCCAAACAAGACCTGAGTCAGTAACTGCTCCCAATCTGCCACTCAGGAATTAAAAATGAATGAGTAAATAAAATGTAGGCTAATTATATTGTGTATTGTTCATCTAGGTTGGCTTATAGGAATATCCTCTGACAATATCTCATTGCCATGGAAAAAACCACAAAGCCAAATTTCTTCCTTCTGTTCTTCAAATTGTCAGACAGAAGTGATTATGTTAATTTTTAGGTGAGCACACACTACATCAGATCACATCACATCACCATAGTTCTGGAGTCTTCAATGTAAGAAGGACATGAAAGTGTTAGAACGAGTCCAGAGGAGGTCACGAAGTTGCTAAGAGGACTGGAGCATCTCCCCTATGAGGACAGGCTGAGGGAGTTGGGGCTGTTCAGCCTGGAGAAGAGAAGGTTGTGTGGAGACCTCAGAGCACCTTCCAGGAGCTGAAGGGGCTCCAGGGAAGCTGCAGAGGGACTCTGTGTTAGGAGCTGCAGGGACAGGACAAGGGGTAATGGGGACAAATTGAAGGAGGGGAAATTTAGGTGAGATATTAGGCAGAAGGTTTCCCTGTGAGGGTGGTGAGACACTGTCCCAGGTTGCCCAGGGAGGCTGTGGCTGCCCCAACCCTGGCCGTGTTCACAGCCAGGCTG
>NW_008667763.1:8713-11068 GCF_000695815.1 Acanthisitta chloris
CTGGATGATCTCTAAGCTCCATTCCAACCCCTAAATTCTATGATTCTATTATCATCCGAAAAACAACCAGTGAAACACTGTTTTATTAACTTATTATTAACTCCAGGAAAATGCCTAGATGAAAATTCTTCTCAATATGTAACTCCACATTTCCAAGCTATTTTGTAAACTCACCCTTTGCTTTCTGTACTTTACTCTTTCCTTTGCCTATTGCTTCCCCATGTGCACCTGCTTTGCCTATTCTGTTGATCCTGCTGCCTGTCTATGGATTTTGGATGCCTTGCTAAGTTTACAAGTGCCTGAGAGCAGAGCAGAGGGCAATACAGGCATCACCCTGCATGGAATTCACCCTGCCCAGTGCCCCTTCCTCATTGTCCTGAGCCCAAACAGCAGCACAATCCCATGGCTCTGCTGGGATCCTCACCTTCTTCCTCTTGGAGTCAATCAGAACACAGGCAAAGCCAACTGCACCACCTGCCAAGTGCTTTACTGCTGCTGTACCACACAGGTGACTAGATGAAGGGACTTTTCTCCTTGCTCAAAGGGGCTTTGTCACCAACACTGCACTGACTGTGGCAGTGCTGTCACTGGACTTGAAACCTGTGCTAGCTCAGCATCTGGCAAAGAGATACTCCTTAAACTACATTTCACTGCCTACCTAGCACCATAATTAGTATCTCTCTGAATCATAGAATTTTAGGGGTTGGAATGGAGCTTAGAGATCATCCAGACCCAAACCCCTGACCTGGGCAGGGACACCTCCCACCACACCAGGTTGCTCAAGGCTTCATCCAACCTGGCTGTGAACACTGCCAGGGTTGGGGCAGCCACAGCCTCCCTGGGCAACCTGGGCCAGTGTCTCACCACCCTCACAGGGAAAAACTTCTGCCTAAAATCTAACCTAAATTTCCTCTTCTTCAATTTGTGCCCATTGCCCCTTGTCCTGTCCCTTCAGCTCTTAACAAAATCCTGCCAGGATGCTCAGGACTAAGACCTAACTCTCTGCTCGTGCTCCAGAGCAGTAATGAGATTTGTAGGAAATAAGGATCAAGCTTGCAGGGACTGTATGACCTTGTTCTCTGATACAAATAGATTAAGAGGTTCCAAAAATAAAAGTTTAAGAAGCAGTACTCTTATAGCCTTAAATTATCTCTACAAGTCAGAGCTGAGGAAGTTAAAAAGGAATCCTTCAAGTCTGTTGTGCATATGTCAGGTTAAATATACATATTCCTACTGCAGCTAAATCCTTCAGTGTTACAGAAATACCCAAAGCAAGACCTGCTGCTTCTCTTCCAGAATTTTTAACCATTATTTCAAGAGAATCATAGAACCAGCTGGGTTGGAAAAGGCCTCCAAGATCACTGAGTCCAACCCTACCATGGTTACTAGACCATGGCACTAAGTGCCACATCCAGAGTCATCTTGAAAACCTCCAGGGATGGGGAATCCACCACCTCCCTGGGCAGCACATTCCAAGAGCTTACATAGCCCAGCCTGGGATAAAGTGGTTGGTCTTGGTCATCCAAACCATTTGGTACCAGACTTCATTGGGATCCAGAAGAGACAAACAAGACAGGTCTCAATTGCTGGCAGGAAAAACCAGAGGTTTCAAGGGACAAACTTGGTCAACTGCATGAAAAGCACTCAGTTCTGTGTTTTCTGCCTTTCAAACAGATTCCATCATGTGCATTTGGTTGGTTAAAAATCCTTTCTAGTAATTCTTCACTTGTAGACTTGCTAGTTTTCATGTCTTCTAAGTACCTCCATTGTGAGCCTGGCAGAAAAAAGAACCAGTAGAACATCCGATGTTTGGGAAGAAATCAAGAAGCCACAACAGGAAAGGAAGAAACACAAGAGAACTGCCAATTCTCTCTGCAACCTCAGGCTGGAGTGACCCCCTGCAGATGTCCTGCCTGGAGTGATATCCTGCAGATTAAAAGGCAAGCTAAAAACTCTTAACTAAGTTATTTTTAAAACACGAGTTCCTAATCCTCCAGGAAACTGCAGGGAAAAAATAAATCCAACAAACCAACCCAAAATGACCTCAAGACATTTTATCTTTTCTTCACCAAACCAAGCTGCCCCAGAACTTCTGTCCTGAGGTGCTGAACTCACTCCAGGACAAGCAGTAGCTGTATCACTTGCAATTGAGCAGTAGCTTTTAAATAAAAACATAAGCAACACAGATTTGTTTGGGATGGCTGAACTACCTTAAAAAAAATTAGGAATGCAAGCATTTTATGGATGATAAGCATCCATGGATGTGATCAGACCCCATCGGGAATACCGCATAGTTCTGGTGCCCTCAACATAAGCAGGACATGGAACTGTTGGAGCAAGTCCAGAGGAGGCCAT
>NW_008667763.1:11366-14372 GCF_000695815.1 Acanthisitta chloris
GTTCACAGCCAGGTTGGATGAAGCCTTGAGCAACCTGCTCTGGTGGGAGGTGTCTCTGCCCAGGGCAGGGGGTTGGGGCTGGATGGTCTCTGAGGTCCATTCCAACTCCTAAAGTTCTATGATATGGAGATTCCAGGAAATGTAGACTACCAATATTTGGAGACATGTCTCATTATTATATCTTTTCGGCAATACAAACCCAGTGTTTGCTGGTTTCTACACAATTCCAACTACCTGTATGCAGCTTCTGCTTCGGATCCCAAACTTAGAAAATGGATCCTGTGGAGCATAAAGAGCCCCTTGGTGTCCCATTTGCATTTCACACAGTACAGTGGGATTCTGAGCAGATGTGGTAGCTACCTAAAACTTGGAAACTGAAGAATGATTGCTGTTAATAATAAAGACAATGGAAAGGCAGGCAAAGATGACATCCTCCCAGGCATTACACAAGGCAGACAAGAAATACCAAGACTCCACATGGAGCCTCTCAGAGAAACAAACTGAAGTTAGCAGCATGTTAGAAAGCACAATATTGGACTCAACGATCTTAGAGGTCTCCACCAACCCTGATGATTCTATGATTCTGAATGCAACTTTCAGACATTCTCATTACACAGAATGAAACTGGCTATGTTAATTATTTGTCTACATACTAATTCTATCATGTGCTGCTCTGTAGAGACATTTCCATCTTCAAAAACTAGTCCAGCTAAACATTATAGCTACCAAAACCCTCCCACGTAAATTAGGTACAACTCTCAGCAGAAGAATTCTGGCCAGCTCTCCTCTCTTTCCTCTTCTTCCTGGGGTACTAGTGGACAACAGGTTGTCCATGAGTCACAGTGTGTCCTTGTGGCTAAGAAGGCCAATGGAATGGAGGGATGCATTGGGAAGAGCATTGCCAGCAGGTCAGGGAGGTGATCCTGCCTCTCTCCTCAGCCCTGGTGAGGCCACACCTGGAGGATTGTGTCCAGTTCTGGGCTCCTCAGGACCAGAGGGACATGGAGCTCCTGCAGGAGGTCCAGGGGAAGGCAAGGAAGATGCTGAAGGGACTGGGGCACCTCAGTGATGAGGAAAGGCTGAGGGAGTTGGGGCTGTTCAGTCTCCAGAAGAGACACTGAGAATCCACTCATTAGTGGATTCAAGTCCATGAACGGGAAGTGCCAAGAAGATGATCAGACTCTGCTCAGTGGGGGAAACCAAGAAAACAAGAGGCAACAGAAAAAAACTGATGCCCAGGAAGCTCCACCTGAACACGAGGAAGAACTTCTTTGCTGTGCAGTCACTGAGCACTGAACAGATTGCCCAGAGAGGTTGTGGATTCTCCCTCACTGGAGATATCCCAGCACGATCTGCACACAACCCTGAGCCATGTGCTCTAGGGTGGCCCTGCTGGAGTAGGGAGGTTGGATCAGATGTCCCATTGAAGTCCCTTCCAACCTCACTGATTCTGTGATCCACTACCACTGGAATTGCTCCCTTTTCTGGACAGTGTTTTTACATAGTATTAGTGAGCTGAGCCGACAGACACCAGGGGACACAGAGTATTCCCCACTCTGTTTCCAAACGGCCTGGCCTGACTCCAGTCATGGCACTCCATGAACTCTGACTGTCTAGAGAGTTGCATACTTTGGAGAAGTCTGATGATGGTCCCAGGAGACAAGGCTTCTAATTCACAAAACACTTTGACAGACATTTAAGCACCAATCTCCTCAAATGGAGAGGAAATTCATGAACAAGCATTGCAAACAACAACTGCTTATCAAGCCTGTTGAGGAAACTAAGTGTTGAGTTTACAATTGTACAGTGAGTCTTAATGACTGATGAATTCAGCTGAATACAGATTCCTGGAACTGTGCTTTTGTAATTCCTCCAAGGGATGAGGAAGAATAGCTATTTTATCAGTTCACTGCACTGACAAGATTATTCTCAACACCTCAGCATTAAACACAGTATTTATATCCTCTCACCCTTAAGAGCTCCTTACAAGACCTCTACAGTCACACCATAGGAACCATTGAGCACACCACTTAAGACCAGGGCAGAAGAACCTTAAAACGAGAGCTGGACTGACACATACAGTTCTAGCCTGGTATTGGGAGAAGGAAACCAATCCAACTCTCCAGTCTGAATAAAAAGCCAATGAAAGCCATAATCCTCTTATTTAAGCTTGAAGAAGCTAACAAGAGAATCAATTTTAAACTCGAAGCAACAGGTTTTAAAACTGCAAGAAGAACAAATGAGACTTCTCCACTAGCCATAAATTGAAAGCTTAATAAAGCACTTCAGTCTTCTGCACATAAACACATTGAAATAGTCAAGGTTGTATTTCCCAAGCTTCTCTCCAAAACTAAACAGGCACTTCTTGTACATTTAGGGGGATAAAAGTTACCAGTGTACTGTGCACATGATTTTCTCTAGCTAGTTTCATGGAATTAGAACCATCAAGGTTGGAGGAGACCTCTAAGGCCATCAAGTCCAACTATTAACCTGTCACTCCTGGAAACCCTAAACCAGATCCTCCAGTGCCACATCCAGACACCTCTTCAACACCTCCAGGGATGGTGACTCCACCGCCTCCCTGGGCAATATCCCAGTGCCTCAACACCCTCACAGGGAAAACATTTCTCCTCACATCCAATCTGACTCTGCCCTGGCTCAGCTCAAGGCCGATTCCCTCTAGTCCTCTCCCTGCAGCCATGGCAGGACACACATCCCCCACCTCTCTCCAACCCTGGCAGGGAGTTGCAGAGAGCCAGGAGGTCACCCCTGAGCCTCTTCTCCAGGCTAAACAAACCCAACTGCCTCAGCCCTTCCTCATATGCCATGTTTTCTAGACCTTTTATGAGTGTGCTCCAGACATCTGTTTGAGCAAGCCTGGGAATAAAAACACATGAGAACACCCAAAACTTCAGTTAAACAAATAACTCCCTTCCCCCTTGCTGTATTTAATGATATGCTCCTAATCCCTCCAAACCCCTGGCTGAGCAGCTGACAGACAGTAGC
>NW_008667763.1:14413-15926 GCF_000695815.1 Acanthisitta chloris
GCTGCACCCAGGAGTGCTGCATTCAGCCAGAGGAATGGCATGCACGCAACACCACGTTCCAGCAGACCAAACCCAAATTTTTGCTAGCTCTCTCTTCCAGCCGCACTAACTCCATCTGGGTGTAACAGAACAATTCAACCAGAAAACCTCTACTGATGGGAGTCCCTTTCTCTGATGCTTCCCCCAATAGTCCATCTGCTACACTGTACATTTTTCAATCAATGACATTGATCTGTGGCTTGTTCACTTCATCTGCTGACCAAACATACCCAGTGTCAGCATCAAGGTACTGGAGCAGCTGTTTAATGGGATTAAACATGGGTGGGCAGAGGAGGAAGCATCACAGAGACACTGCAGAGGGCAGAGAATGGATGGCTAAATTGTCCTAAATCACCACTGATTTAACTGGCAGAGACAGGACGCACACAAAAATGAGGACATGACCTGAAGGAATATTTGTTGCAAAGATGGGGGAAAACATGTAGATTATAATGCAAACAGATCAAGAGAAGAGCATTAGCAATGGAGCTAATGGGAAAATGCTGGCTAATCAAACTGTTAGCACCCAACAGAAAGGATTGCTAATTTTACCCTTGGAGGTCTGGATAATATACAGAGTGCTTCTCTGCTTCTCTACCAAATACTGAATCACAAAATCAGGTTAGAAGGGACCATAATGGGTCATCTGGTCCAGCCTCCCAACTCCAGCAGGGCCACCCTAGAGCACTTGGCTCAGGGCTGTGTCCATTAAATCCCAAGAGAAGTTTACTTCAATGCAGTGTAAAACACAGCGGTGCCTGACATCTGCTTCTGCTTTTAAACTACTTCACATGTGCAGTGAGATTCAGGTTATGCAAGGGGCAAAATTCATTGTGTAAACACCTCCTGCACAGCCAGAGATCCAGGCAAGGGAACCTAAAGAGCTACTGGACAGAACAGATGCAGATATGGCACTATAGGGTGTGCTGAATTTCCCTCTGAACTCTACTGACCAGCCTGGCTAGATCACCAAGGATTGTAACGGAGCTTTAAACAAGCACTTCCCATACAGACATAGACAATGATTGCAACAAAGCAAACAAATGTCAGAAAGTCACAATGTGTAAAGTGCCCAAGGAATTCCCACTCAGAAATGGAAATGCAGCAGAAACTACCACCACCTTGTCAAAAACCTCTGAAGAAACCTCTGGTGGCTGGAGAGCACCAGGCAGAAAGGGACCTGGGAGTTTGGAGAGACAGGGAGCTGAACAGGAGCCAGCAGTGTGCTCAGGTGGCCAAGAAGGCCAATGGCATCCTGGCCTGGATCAGGAACAGTGTGGTCAGCAGGACCAGGGAGGTGATTCTGCCCCTGCACTCAGTGCTAGTGAGGCCACACCTTGAATCCTGTGCTCAGTTCTGGGCCCCTCAGCTCAGGAGGGACACTGAGGTGCTGGAGCAGGTCCAGAGAAGAGCAACGAGGCTGGTGAAGGGACTGGAGCACAAGTGCCATGAGGAGAGGCTGAGGGAGCTGGGG
>NW_008667763.1:16157-23658 GCF_000695815.1 Acanthisitta chloris
TGAGACTGGATGTGGCACTTAGTGCCATGGCCTAGTAACCACAGTAGGGTTGGACTTGATGATCTTGGAGGTCTCTTCCAACCCAATTGATTGTATGATTCTATGAAAGCTCATGCTGCCTCCTGCTAAGCCACTAAGAGTTCCTGCTTAAGGCTCAGGGGTCAACCTGTGCCCATCTCCCATCTTTAATCTGCTTTGTAGTCACTGCTCCATCTCTGTGTTGTGCCACATTCCTGAAACCAGAAGTGCCAAATCCCAGACACATTTTCCAGCTCTGTTCCCCAGCATTGTACTGAGAGGAAGACATCTACCTAAGAAGACGACATACACCTACTAGGGTACAAGTAGGGAGTGAGAAGAAAGACTGCAAATTAACATACACAAACTACTGCATCAACACTAAAATCTGACTACAAACATAGGCAATTTTTGCCTGTGTTCTGTGTCTTTATCCTGTGTTTCCATGACCCTAGAAAATCTTCAATCCAGGCAAGTCCATTTTAACATCTAAACCCTCTAAAAAAGGAGAAGAATGCAAAGAGAAAAGCCAAGCTCCAATATAAGAATGCAACTACCCATGTGTTCAGCATACCAGGCAATATCCTTCCAATAAGAGCATCCAGCAGCCAAAAGGACTCCTCTTCACTCTTTGTAATAAGCAGCAGGTATCCAGCAATGAAGTTCATGCCCTGAAAGTGAACGAAGGGTTTTGAGATGCATGCAACGTATCTTAAGAGTTTCTAGTTGATCTCTTTTGATGAAAGGCTAAATTCCTCCAGTTGAACAAAGTGTGCATATTAAGTAAGGCCTGGTAATGAAGGCCACTGGTTCAGTAACTTGTTAAACCTTCAGGACAGCAGCTGACAAGAGTAATTAACAGAGATCAAGAAGAAGAAAATTAAAAGGAAAAGCTTTAGTGGTCTATACTTTCCTTTGAATTTTCCTTTTTTTTTTCCTTGATTCCAAAGCCCCGACCCACTGTAACTGAAAATGCTTAGCTCAGAACCAAAACATAGGTGTATTAGATGAGTAGTACAAACACAACACACCTGCAGGTACAGCCTGGCTGCAGGAGGAGAATGCCCAACCCAAGCACTCTCTCAGGGAAAAGTTGCAGTTCCAGCAGCTTTTACAAGCTGTTGCTGCTTAACTCATCCAATACAAACCATTTGCTTTCATAATACACCTATAATACTCCACATATACTTCTAAAAACATGAACCATGTGAGGAGACAAGACGTGCAAAGAAACCACAGGAGGTTTTTCTTAAGTTCTTGTTTCATTAGCCCATTAAAAAGTTAATCATAGAATTTTAAGGGTTGGAATGGAGCTTAGAGATCATCCAGCCCCAATCCCCTGCCCTGGGCAGGGACACCTCCCACCACACCAGGTTGCTCAAGGCTTCATCTAACCTGGCTGTGAACACTGCCAGGGTTGGGGCAGCCACAGCCTCCCTGGGCAACCTGGGCCAGTGTCTCACCACCCTCACAGGGAAAACCTCTGCCTGATATCTAGCCTAAATTTACGATCCTTCAACTTGAACCCATTGGCCCTTGTCCTAGCAAAGGTACCAAAACTTTTCAGTAACAATAGGATATGCATTTGGGGTAGAAGCTACCACGGTACAGATGTTGTATATATATTATGTGGCATATAATCCCCTCTATATAGAAGCCTGACACTTGCAAAGTGAGGATTCATAATTCTACCAGAATCACAGCACAGTCAGAGCTGGCAGGGACTGTTAAGGATCATTTAGTCCAACCCCTGGCCTTGCACAGGACATCCCTGACAATCACACCCTGTGCCTGAGAGCATTGGCCAAACACCTCTGGAGCTTTGTCAGCCTTGGGGCTGTGCTCACTGCCCTGGGAAGCTGTTCAGTGCCCAAACACCTCTGGGGGAAGAACCATTTGCTAATCTCCAGCCTAACCCTCCCCTGACACAACTTCAGCCCATTCCCTCAGGTCCTGAAATTTCTTCAGAAAGAGAGGCAGGAAAAACTGAATGAAGCAAACGGTGAATAAGGAGGGAAAAAGTGGTAACATGTGATACTGAGGTGGTAGAGCTGCAGTTTGTCATACACTCCTTTGGACACTCTCCAATAACTTAATATCTTTCTCATGTTGTGGCACCCAAAACAAACTGCCCAGAGAGGTCATGGATTCTCCCTCACTCGAGGAGTTCAAGAACCATCTGGACACAATCCTGAGCCATGAGCTCTAGAGTGGCCCTGCTGGAGTAGGGAAGTCAGACCAGATGACCCACTGTGGTCCCTTCCAAGCTGACCCATTCTGTGATTCTCTGATTGCCATTGGTGAAAAGCAGCATTGTTCCAAGCACAGTGATTACCTACCTGACAATATCCTACTGCTTTGTTATGATGCCCATAAGCCACCAAGATGTTGTAGAGCGAGTGCTGCAAACATGGATCAGCTGTTTTGCGGAACTTCACATTATCTGGAAATGTTCTGTTCATGTCTAGACAAAAGGGAAAAAAAAAGACCAAAATTAAGGGCCATTCCCTCTTTCACTTTCCAAAGTTTTACAGCTCCTTCTGACAATGGAGGATCTGGTTTAGGGGTTTCAGCAGTGACAGGTTAATGGTTGGACTCAATGGTCTTAGAGATTTCCTCTAGCCTTGATGTTTCCATGATTCTGAAGTACAACTGAAGCTTCACCCTGGTTCACTAAACTGCTGTTTTGGTGGATCAATATTAATAAACAGCTTTACCTCCATTTTGGCTAAAAGGGCATTTGCATTCCAGGTTAATCTATTCCTAGAAAGAATAATTCTATTTGTGTACAGAAACCAGTTTCAAGCAGGCCTAAAGACACTGTCCTGTAGGTTGGACTCTCTCAACATCTGACTGCAAAGGTTTAAAGGAGAGCCAACCAGGTATTCAGACTGACAGAAAAAACACACCAAATTGAGCATCAAGGGGCACAAGATCAGTTGCACCTCTGGGAAAGCACATTCTCCTCACAGATCAGATGAGCTTTCAGTTGACTTGCTCAGGGAACTCCTACCAAACAGGCCTAAACATCTGAAAAAACACAGTCCTGTTCCTGCAGCTGGTGAACTCCACTCAAAAAATCACTTTTCAAATGTTAAGTTTCTCCATGATGTGACCATGAGAAGAGCTGTATCTTCATGGTGCAAGATCATCAAGAAGCAGATTGAATTTTGATATCCAAGCATCAGAGCACATTCCCAGATGCTTCAGGCTCAATCCTTAACCACCCAAGGACTGTGCAATTACTGACATTTCCAACCATTCATTTCTGTCAGGTGAAACAGGAATAGTAGGACTCATTTCTCCTTACAAAGGACTAAAAATCAGACATGCAAGTTTGAGCTAGTTACCCCAAAACTCTCTCTAGCTGTTGGAAAGAAACAGGCAGAGGTAATTTTTGGCCTGGTTCACTCTATAAAGAGAGAGCCCAAGGTCACTAGTCCAGACTTGATTTTTGAACAGGAATTTTCTCCCTGACTTCAACTTCTAAAAGTAACTCCTAAAAAGGAAAAAAAAAAAAAGAATATTTGTTTGGGTTATATTGAACAACAACAAATTGGGTTAAAGATAAAGCTCAGTAACAACATTACTGTACAGATCTCTGTGTCCTAGGAATTATCACTTGTTATCAGCTTCTTCTGGCATAAGGGAAGTCTGTGACAGCTTTGCCACAAAGCTGAGCTGTGAGACAGCAAAGGAAGAAATCTCCCCAAATCACAAGCAGTGGAATGGAAGTCACGAGCACTGAGAAGTTATCACACCAAACCCTATTTCTTCCTTTCAAAGAGAACAAATCACTGGCAGAAAAATACTTTGCTTCACCTCTCATGTGACTGAGGAGAGAAACACGAAGGAAAAGACAATCTTTAAGAGGACCTGAATAACAGAGAGTTATAGGATGAATAAACGTGTTTATTCCTGGCAGGAATAGCAGCATAATGAAAATTTATTGTTTATCAAGTGTATGTTGGATGTTACAGAAACATTTAACAAGAAACATTTTCAAGACCAGGCTGGATGAAGCCTTGAGCAACCTGATCTAGTGAGGAGGTGTCCCTGCCCAGGGCAGGGGGTTGGGACTAGATGATCTATAAGGTCCATTCCAACCCTTAAATTCTATTATTCTATGAACACTTTAGTCATGGCTCTTGTCCTCAGCTACGCAGAACAAGGATGAAGTGGAGTACAAAAAGTTCATCACATACAGAACAAAGATGACTCAAATCAAACTCATCTGTGTTCACTTACTCGGTGAACTCCCACCAAACAGTCCCAAAGAGCTAAAACACCAGCCCTGTTCCTGCAGCTGGGGAATTCCACTTAAAAATCACATTTTAAAAGTCAAGTTTCCCCATGATAGAATCATAGAATCAACCAGGTTGGAAACGACCTCAAAGATCATCAACAAGTCCAACCCTACTGTGGTTACTAGACCATGGCACTAAGTGCCACATCCAGTCTCAGCTTGAAAACCTCTAGGGACGGTGAATCCACCACCTCCTTGGGCATCACATTCCAATGCCATGGGACCATGAGTAGAGTTGTGTCTCCACTGGTGCTAGGTCATCAAGAAGGATCACAACCTGAGCAAGGCCTGAGAATCAGCTCCAAGATGCTTTCTCTGCCCTGTGCAGCCTACCCTGCGACCTGCTAGCCACTCATCTGCTTCATTTGTGACAGACATTGGTGTTCAAAGGAGCACAGCCTCAAATGAGTCCAGTTTAGGGGGGAGAAAATAAATCAGAATTCTTTTCAAGTGGGGAAATGAACATTAGAACTTCATACTGCTAGATAAACCCCAAAGCTATGACTGGTTTGTCGTTGTGTGCAGATCTGCCGCTGCTTATAAACAAACTAGGTATGGGACTACAGAATCAAGAAGAAGACTGCAAAGAGAAAACTAGTTACACTTTGCTAATTAAATCCCAACAGCATTTTTAAGATGGCCTTTCAGTGCTGTGAGCTGGCAGTGTAATGCTGCTGTGAAACAGAACCAACAGCTTGCCTATGGATTTAGCTAAAATACCACAGAATCAAGGTCAGAAAAGACCTTTAAGATCATCAATTCAACTGTTAACCTGTCACTCCACTGTAAACCCTAAACCAGATCCTCCAGTGTCAGATCCAGATGCCTCAAACACTTCCAGGGATGGTGACTCCACCACCTCTTTGGGCAAACTTAGGCCTGAAATATTTATCTCTGTGACCACTGGCTTGTTTTTTGCCTTTCTCAGGGCAACAGTACTTCCATCTCATTGAGTAACACAAACAGAGGCAGAAAGCCACATCAGCCTCAGTTTATAAAACAGACTTCTATTTTGGTACTTAGCAGCACAGTCACAGATGCTATTTCTGGAGCAGAGAGATTTAAAGGTGCAGTCCAGAAAACTAATGCTTTATAGAGTGATAGAACCATCAAGGTTGGAGGAGACCTCTAAGATCATCCAGTCCAACCACTAACCTGTCACTGCTGGAACCCCTAAACCCTAAACCAGATCCTCCAGTGCCAGATCCAGATGCCTCTTCAACACCTCCAGGGATGGTGACTCCACCACCTCCCTGGGCAATATCCCAGTGCCTCAACACCCTCACAGGGAAAACATTTCTCCTCACATCCAATCTGACTCTGCCCTGGCTCAGCTCAAGGCCAATTCCCTCTAGTCCTCTCCCTGCAGCCATGGCAGGACACACATCCCCCACCTCTCTCCAACCCTGGCAGGGAGTTGCAGAGAGCCAGGAGGTCACCCCTGAGCCTCTTCTCCAGGCTAAACAAACCCAACTCCCTCAGCCCTTCCTCATCCCACAGGTTTCCCAGCCCTTTGCTGCCCTTGTTGCCCTTGGCTGGACTCGCTCCAGTGCCTCAATGGCCTTTGGTTCCAATCTTGTACTCTTCCCACTTAGGGTACTTGAAAAGTCAGGCACCTATGAGTTAAACTTCTTCACCTTACTATCTCATCCTTTCTGTTCTCACTTTCATATCCAGGTGCTTCCCAACCTGAGACAGGTGCTCAGTAAATTACACAAGTGTTTTATAACTAACATCCTCCTCTATTGTCCCTTTGCCACTGCTACACCTGTAACGTCCATCTGATCTGAGTAGCTTCCAGGCAAGTAATTTCTTTTCTCTCTCTTTTTTTCCACCTCTCCTTTTTCTTTTTTCCTTTTGTTTTCTTAACATAGTAGAGAACAGAGCAAAAATTCACCTCAAGTGCCAGCTAGAAGCATTCAAAAACTCCACTGCAAGCCCTGAATAATGAGATCAGGTCATAAATTACACCTTGTAATACACCTAAAGGGTATCTTACATTTTTTATAACTGGGTGTTTAGAATCCATCTTCAAGCTCTTCCCCACAACACCTGGAACTAGAAATTGCTATAGAGGTTTAAGTTAAGGCTAAATTTGCTATCAACTAGCATCAGAAAAATGAGCCTGACAACCCCCTCCCTCCTGCACCAGATAACAGTTCAATAGCTTTCAGCTATCAAGAAAGCAAACAGGGTTAGGATTTCCTACAGAAGAACAATAATGCCACTGTATCAACCTGAGAAGCACCTGCATAAATTCCAGTTCATCTCCAAAAGTTGAAACCAGAACTGGAGAAGTTGCAGCAGTTAATGGCAACAACGAAGTTCACAGGAATGAAATAGCTGCCATAGAAAGCATGAACCAAGGTGGGTTAGACCCCTTAGTTTGGAGGGAGATGCCCATGAGCAAAACAGCATAAATCTGCAAAAAGCTGAGCAATGACATGAAATGTAAATAGCATTTACATTTGCATGTCAGTCATGTCAATGATATGAAAGAGCAGGGAGGTTTCTGTGATTTTTTTTTTTTCCACCCAGGGTTATTAGCCACAAACATGTGTCATACATCTCAGGAACTATCCAAACCTCCGATAACTGGAGAGTAGGAAAAACATTCAAGGAACACTTTGCTCCTACAGTTATCCCTTTAGCTGTTCTGGTAGACAAAAAAAACAGATGAAGCAGCAATTTGGGTATGACCTGATATGGCATCTCTTACAGAGAGCCAGAGGAGCTGACACTGCTGTTCCTATTGCTCTTGCATGGTTAAATGCCCTAAACTCTCATGGAAACTCCCAAGCTTCACTAACAGTTTAACCCCACTGGAAATTCCCAGCCTTCACTAACAGTATAACCCCACTCAGAGAAGGTTATTAGTGCTTCGATAGTAAAATATTCACCATTCCCAGTGAAATGGCAATGGCTATTGTTCGAATCAATTTTCTGAACCCACCCTAAACTCAGCTAAGATCCTGAGGCTACTGTGCAATCCACACAGCCAGATCTTTATTCCAGCAGTCACACAACACAGCACAGGCTCAGGGCACTGACTACAAATGTCAAACCCTGGATTTGTCAGCACCTACAACTCACGAAAAACAAGAGTGGAAAGGTGGATATTAGCTGCATTAGAGACCTGGACTGACTGGACCAGTGGCTGAGGACAACTGCAGGAGG
>NW_008667764.1:0-6651 GCF_000695815.1 Acanthisitta chloris
CGAGGCGGGGTGCGCTCCCTGCGCCGCGCGCCCTCGGGGCCGCCTGCCTTTGGGCTGTTTCTGAGCGGGGCGTTGTGGGTGTTTTTTTCTCAGAAACAGATTTATTGTAATTTTTTATTGCCGCACATCCGCCTCTGCTGCCCCTCTTCGCTAAAATCTCAGCGCCCTGCGATGAAATGCGGAAACCCTTTGACAGCTCAGATCTGAACATAGACTCGCCCAAATGCTTTTCGTGTTTTTCTGATGATGGTTGCTGTCTTTGGATGCCAAAGAAGTGTGTGACTAAGCGCCGTGGTGTTTAGCTGCGACATCAGGCAACTGTTTTAAACGCAAAAATTTTAGTAGAACATTGAAATGTTTTAGTGGAACGTATGTAGCAGATACAGCTTAGTTTTCGCCTTAGGCCCTTCTTAAACCACATGGGAGGACCCCTTTTCCACTGATTTTACAAGACATTTTAATGGAATATAACACCACATTCACCAAAACGTAGAGGAAATCAGTAAAATATTATTTTTTCTGTGACATAGAAGTTTGTGCTCACTACGTGGAAAACAAAAACTTAGGCTCCCAGGTGAAAAAAATGGAGGGGGATTTTTTGCTGAATCTGTATACAACCACTGTGTTACAAGTGTAATCCTTTTGTGTTACCCACTTACGGCCTTGGCTCCTTGGCGGCATCCTTATCATCTAAATCCCCTTTTGCTGGTCCAGCACATCTACTGATTCACATTTTTAGCTATGTAACTTTCTTCATCCTCATTTCCATATTGAATACTACATTTTCTTGATATGCTCCAGCTCTTTTCTAAATACATCAGCAGGTTTAGATGTGCCCTTTCCACCCCCTTCCTCCCCATGCTGTTCCTCAAAGAACAGATGTTAGGCTTTAGCAATGCTCAGTCCTGGGTATTTAACCACTTTGCCTTTTCTTGGTTCCTTGCTTTGCATTTTATTTAGGGCTCTGCATATGTTTTGCAACTCTTTTGTTGCAGTTTCCATGCTGAGTCTAAAGATTTTATACCATTTCAAGTAGGGTCTGTTGACTAGCTTCCTCATTTTTTTAAATACCCTTTTTATAGTTTGGTTTTGTATTCTTCTCATTTTCATTACTTTTTCCCTATGGCTTAATTCATAGATAATTAAGTTGTCCTTGTAGTTACATCTTCTCCATGTTACTTCAGTAATTTTTTAAAATTAGTCTTGTATCACCACATCTTTAGGAAGTCTGACTGCTCCGGGTTATTATTTATGCACAAAAATATCTGAGCTGTGAAAAACCTAAGTACTGCAGTGGGGGGTGAGACTGCTTTCTTGCTTGTCATTGGCACATCCAGTATTTAGTGACTGGAGAACTCCACATAAAAGAGGATGGGTACAATACTGTCTCAGAGTGCCCGCCCAGTCCCTGGGCATTTAAGGTTCAGTGCAGTACTGAGGGAGATGCAGAGCCTTTGTATTTTTCAATCCCTAAAATATTCAGTGAGTGCATCAATCTGTATTTCGAATGCATAAACTTTTATGTCAAGAAAATCCAGGATCAAAAGGTTCTGTGACTTAATTACATGTTGTGTGCAGAACTACCTCACTGTTAACTTTGAACCTGCTGCTCACCAGTTTTGTTTGATCCCCACCAGGTCTTGTGTTAGAAGAGAGGTGCACAGTCATTTTCTGTTCATCTCCCACAGAAAACTCCCGATTTCGTACATCTCCCTCTTCTCTGTCTTTCAGTCTTCTTGTCTTCTTTCTAGGTTGCAGGTTCCTTATCTGTTCGTGCCTTCTGTGAAAGTAGTTCCATCTCTTTGATCAGCCCTGACAATTTCCTCTGTGTTCTTGTTGAATATAGAAAACTCTGAGGTACTGAATAATTATTTCATGCAAGCTTTTTGAAATGGGGTAAAGTGCTCATTGTTCTCCATGACACTTTCGTGTCTGCTGGAAAGCAACAGAAAGGGCAGGGAAGTGTTTGCATTCACACACGTCGTTCTGTTTGTCTTCAGACTTCCTGGCTAGATGCTTCCTGCTGTCAGTGAAATAATTTTTGCCCTTCAGACAATAAAGCTCTAACTGTATATGGGAGCCTGGGACTGCTTCCAAATTCCCCTGTCTGTGCCCTCTGGCTACATCCCTTCCCATACTGTGATGAGATCCAGCATTCATCAGCACGACTGCTGTCTTTGCTCTCTTGTTTCCATGGGAGATAATGCCTGGGCATATAATCTGTACAGGAGCTATATGGGCTCTGGTAGTGTGCAGGTAAATGTTCACTGACCTAAGTGGAAAAGAGAAGGATTACATTTCTGTGCATCAAGTAGGAGGAGAGCCTTGACCTTGAGGACAAAGTAATTTCTAAGACTTCCATTTTTGGCCGACAATAACAGGATTTCTTGACAAAGGATACTACAACAGAAGTCTATAGGAAACATGGGCTCATAGATACAAGATGTCTAATAAATAAACCAATAGTATTAAATAAAAAAATTTAGAAAAAAGAATAAATGGAGACTTGGGATTCCGTATGTCAAAACCCCATACTGCTTCCTTAAAAGGAACCATTTAATGTCATGACCAAAGTGTCATGAAGTTAAAAGTTGATGTTCTGTTAACTTCAGTAGCAATACATTACAGCAAGTTAAAAAATCACATTTGAAGGAGTGATAATAGGTATACAATCTTAGCTCTGCTTTGTCTGTGTTTCTTGTGTCTTTTCAATGTACTAATCTCAAAAACTTTAAAGATTTAAGTTGTTGGTATGTATCAATAGCATTTAAATTCAGGTTGATAAAATAAAGCATGAGTTGTTTCTTGTAGAGATGTGTTTTAAGTGTAATCCTAAAGTCAGGGGGTCCCAGGATCCTGGGGCAGTTTACATCTAGGTCTGGAGCAGGTATACTTTCTCTTCAGTAAGTTTTCAGGAGCTGTGAAATGTCTGCATGTTGTCTTTAACTGTCTGGCTAGCAGAGGAAGAAGCACCTAAAAGAAATGGTTTAACATGTATTTGCTATGTAAAATGTTTAATTGCTGTAAGTTTTACTCCAAAAAAAGTCATTTATTATACAAATTTCATATTTATTTACATTCACATAAAAGCTCCTTGGTTCACAAATGGCTTTCTTGATTTTGTTTTACAGACAATGGATTTTGTTTTCTGCTCCATTTCTGGACCAACAATCCTCTGTTTTTATAGCACAGGTAGAGCACAAACATGGTCAGTGTAAACTTCTTCATGCTTCCTTGTCCACGCATTTCAGCCCTGGCCTGAAAGGTCACTTCTGCAAGTATGAGTGGAGTGCAGCCTCACCTAGCCATGCTACTAAGATTGTCAACGAGGGAAGCACATTAGTTCATTAAGGAAGAGGTCTGGTTTTTTGATCTTTATTCCCTCCACTGACGGACAGGCTTTAGTATTTTTGATGACAAATTAAATGCTAATCTTAGCATTCTTTGACTTTTCCTCACTTCCTAATTAAATTTCTCTTTTGCTTCATTAGCAGGACTCAAAGATACTTCTTTTCATATTCCCTAATGCTGGGCAGTCAGTCAAATGCTGGGTTTCTTCTCTGTCAGGCACAGGCATACCATAACCATCAGGTGGTTTTTGCAGTGCTTGCTCTCTCTTATGCTGCTTTTTTTTCTCCACAGCGGTACGCAAGGCCTGAAGAATCAAATCTTTGTTGTTCTGGACATTGTAGTAACTTAGGTTCACCAGTTTGTCAAAATCTTCCTCTGAATAGGTCAGATTGTTTATGTAATATGGACCACAGGCATTGACAACATCAACATCACCCTCTGCCATCTCTGAGGGACTACGTTTCACACCTAACAGACAAACAATGACTTGGTTAAGTTGCAAAAACAGTTAGGGTCTACTTGTTTCTTAGGCATGTGCAAATAGTGGCTCATGACCCAAAATTTTCCCTTCACAGGTGTTTTATTGATGGGATATTTGGTTGGCAGGAGAGGGTGGAGAAACTGGTGGTGCTGAGTCAAGTAGGGCCTGTCCTGGGTACTCTTGGAAATGCCAACACAAGTAGAACAGCTCCTCTTTTGAACACAGGAGGGTGAGATTCTCTGCCTTCTCCTCTGCAGAAGCTCTGGAGTGAGCTGTCAGCATGGTCCCCAGGTCCCCCTCAATGCTGACACTTTCCAGCCCCAGCTTCTGCCTTGCTGCTGTCTCCCAGCCACAACAGCACCCTACACTTCTAGCCAAGGTCCAAGTAGATGGCAATTACACTTTCTCTATTTCCTCCCCTTCTCCCAAAGCAGACAACAGCAGCAAGGGCCTTATGACAGCATGGTTTCTTTCAGGATGATGGGCCTAAAGCCACTGTCACTTTATATGCCTTACAGCTTTGATTCCGCATTTTATTTCCCTCACTATTATATTTATGCCCCCAGAAATAGGCTGTTGAAAATCCACCTGTTTCAATGACTTGAGCTTTCCAAAAGCACACCTGCCTTCTCAGCAATTTGACAGATATTCTTTCACCCAGCACAACATAGCACTTAATCTAGCACAATCTGCTGCCTCAAGCCTTGGTTCCTACTGGGAAGCATTACTGAAAATTAAAGAAAGCAGGCATAAACCACTAGATTCTGTTATCTAAACTGAGAGACTTCACAAAGTGATAATCTGGGCATATCCCAGAATCAGATGTCACAAATATTTGCACTAATTTCCTTTAGCTACCTACTCCAATAAGAAACTACAGGCTTTATGCAACCTCAGTAGTGAGAGTGAACCTTATATTCCCTGAGGCACTAAGATGTGGCAGGGATACTGATAGAACTTTTCATGCCCATTTCATCATCCCAGGATAATCAACATATATATCACAGATCCAGTCAAAATAATTAGTTAGGTAGTCCCACAAGTGTCTCTGAAATTATTATATCTATCATATCTTATGATCTGCAGACAAATTCAATAAGCTTATTTATTTTAATTCATTTGACAGTATAAATCAGATCCAAAGCCAATGAGGAACTTTATTTGTAAGGTATCGCAGAGCAAATATTCCCAGGAATTTCCACAGTCCTCCCAAAAAAAGCTGCATGTCAGCATGAAGCTGACACTTCACCTGAGTGGGCCTGACAAGGACTCCTTCTTTCTCTTCCTGTTTATTCTCAGTTTGCAGCTACCAGCTGAATTGAGTGGGCAACAGGCTTTCCTCAAGTGTATGTAATATGCAAATATCATCCAGATCTTCATATGCATCTTCTACATGCCTAGTAACACCCCTTTTTCATCTCCCTGATAATTTATGTTGACACGTAGCATCTTTACACTACCTGATGTACACTACCTGATAGTAGATAACTGAGTTAGGCACAACATCCCTCAGTTCTGGAAATTATTGAGGGGGGAAAGGGAAGGCAAACTCTGTTACAGAGCAGTACTGAAGACCAGTGCAGTAGAGAAGAAGGATTCAGAAGCTCTTCTCACTTCTGCTTCTAGTTCTTTCTCCTTTTCTCCTAATTCTCTCTACAAAGGGCAACTGCAGAAACTAACCTTTCAATTTCCTGATCAGTGGTAAGAGCTGGAGTAGAATCATGTGCGTAGCTGCGTAAGTACCCTTAGTCTATTTGAATCCTGTTTAAACCCCCAGTTATATACCTCAAATATGCAACGAACTCAGTTCAGAATATTGACAAAGCAAAAGTGTCATATGATTTTTTATGACTTACTTAAAATAAAAGGTAAAGAATTGATACAATTGTGACAACAGGATCTGTATTTGGTTTGGTTTTAAATTTAATGTACCATATACCAACCTAGAACTTTAGTCTTCCAGAATACTGTGGGGCTTTGAAGTGAACTCATAACATGAGTTAGGAATTTTAGCATCTGGAGGAGTAACTGAGACTTTTGGTACCAACAGAGTAGTATGACATGTGGGATACAGTACCAGGACTTAGAATTCTTCTGCTTTGAAGTGACTGGCAATGTTGCTATTGAGACTCTTTTGAAATTTCAAAGTAGGACTCACTGAAGCGAACAGAAACTGTCAGCATGCCTCAGTGTTGTACTTTCATCACTTCACTATGCCTCACTGTTACATTTTCATCACTTTGCTAGTTCACACTTTCGTTTTCAAGGTTATCTGCTTAACTATAAGCCTGGAAATTATTTTAAACAATGAAATCCTTAGATTCCCCAGAGCATTCTCTAACAGGAAGAGATGACAAGTATGAGAGGAAACAACCCTGCTAATTTCTGCTACTGCAGCTAAACAGAATATACTTTTCCTCAGTAAACTCTACAATCTACCTAAGAAAAGCCAAGAAAAAAATTCTGAAGAGGGGCATATGTGCCAAAAGCTGATCCTAACTGCTTCTCTACTGTTCAGGAAAAATGACACATTTCAAGTTTCTTGATATAGTTCACATCTAAGCAAAGAGAGTCCAAGTCTGTTTTACAGCATGATCTGGTGAATAGATATTGCCCAGTAAAAAAGAGAAGGAAGGTGGCTGCTGCCTCTGTTAATGTGGTGGATAACTGTAAACTTACCAGGTGCTTTGTATTCCCTGAAGGTGTCATTTACTAGAGGGAAGAATATCACAATAGGTGTTTCTTGGCTCTCTTTATCACCAACCATGTAGCATTCCTTCAGATGTGGGATTTCCTGGTCATCTGGCACCTTAGTAGGG
>NW_008667764.1:6667-15733 GCF_000695815.1 Acanthisitta chloris
GTATTTAGAGGCTTCTTTCAGGGGCTGTTTGCCACAACAGGAAAACAAAGCAAAAGAAAATATCAGAACATACTGGAAAAACTTTGAACTTGACTAAAACCTAATTTCACTGGGAATATTTCTGGGATAAGAGACAGGTTCCGACAGACTACGGCACATACCAAATTTAGGTGTAGATTGGAGCCAAGACCTGGAAGGGCAAAGTTAAGTGAGATGGATCTGTGTCCACATGACTGTCGTTGAAAATCTACATGCCTTATTTGAATATGAAGAAAGCTGCCTTTAAACAACTTTTTATTCCTAAGGAATTAAATGTTCCTAAATACAAACTTTCTTAGATTTATTTGCATATCTGGTCTTCTGCATCTAACCCTTCTATTGTTACAGTTGTGTTGTCCTGAAGGTATGATCTTCCATGCATAAGGATATGTATTATTGCATTGAGAAATCTGGACAATGTTTAAGGGGATTTAGATTCATTCATTCTACATCTGACTGCCTTCAAATCAGCTAAGACCATTTACACGTAAAAATGGACAGATTCAGTTTACTAAATGTTTACTTCCTGATAACACTTGTACTGTTCAATAAAGATATGTAACCGTGGTAAACTGTTGCTTGTTTACACTTCCCAGATGTTGGGGGGAAAAAGGTCGTACAAATAGAGGATCAGCCATTCTGGGAACTCAGTGATGAAACAGGGAAATCTGTAAAGAAGAATGTGCCAGGCTCACCCCTGTCTGGGAACCCGAACTGTAGTTGAAATGCAAAATGACATCCACTTTCCTTTCTGGTCTCATAAGGGGTGGGTAACTGGTAGCAAAGGCAAATGCAGTATCAATCAGGATGAGGTAGTCTGTGGCTGTTGTCAGGTGGTTGGGCTGAGAGTCAAGTTCACAGTCTAGAAAAGAAGCATGTTTTTTCAGAGGAGGTGCTGAGGAAAGTCTATTGCTAACAGGATGAGAATTCAAATTTCCTTGGGCCTTAGACCTACCCATATAGTTGATAGCTGCAGTTTAATCATTTCTCAGTTCCTTACCTGGCTTCCTCTTTTTACCATTTACTCTGCGATTTCCTAGGCTTTTGAGGATCAATTTGAGACTCAGGAGAATAGAATTAATTCCATCCCATTTTTGTGTGTGACTCTGATCAGGTTGAGGGGTTTTTGGTTTTGGGGTTTTTTTTTTGGTTGGTGGTTTGTTGGGTTTGGGGTTTTTTTTGTCTAGGACAAATAGGACAAATTAAAATGGCACCTCACTATTTCGACACACTAAAGATATTTGTTGCCTAGTTTGCTATGAGAGCAGGCACACAGCTACAATAGTATGTGGAAGATCTGGTACCAGACTGAACACAAAAATTCCCAACCTGGGTAACAGGGAACACTGTTACAATGGTTGTGTCTTACCTACATGTAAAAATGTAACAGGAAACAGGGCTCCCTCACACATCCCTTGACTGTTGACCAGGCAAGAGACAGTATATGATGGTACCAGTACCATGTCACAGGCATGCAGGCTGTTTGGCTGGCACATCAGCAGACATATGCTGGGTGACTAATTGTGATTCTTCTCATCTATCAGTCATGAGACTGCATGAAAATTATAAGAACTTATATTTGAAGCCTCTCCAGCTACTCAATTTCAGCTTTTAGTGTCAGAGTTTCAAATATTATTAAAACACAGTAACAAAACAAAAAAAAGCCATCAGTTTGATAATCTCTTGAGCATTATTTCCTTTCCACAAGGATCGTTTCAACTATAATGCAAAGCGGGATGCTATTACCATACCTTTCCACTTGGAAAATTTGCTCTCTAGGTAGTTGTTGTTAATCTGGAGGCCCTTCAGGAAATTATGGATTTCTGAAGCTGCTGGACGGAACATCGCAACATCTCGGAAAATGTCTGAAAAGCTGTCAGTGGGACAAACCACTCGAGTATCCAGCTCATTTCGTCTTATAGGGAATAGGGTTTCATCATCTGCAGAAGAAAAAATAACAGTTCTTGTATG
The DNA here is from genome assembly GCF_000695815.1 of Acanthisitta chloris. Classification (NCBI taxonomy): domain Eukaryota; kingdom Metazoa; phylum Chordata; class Aves; order Passeriformes; family Acanthisittidae; genus Acanthisitta; species Acanthisitta chloris. The sequence continues at coordinate 8,678 of NW_008667764.1, forward strand.
TGGCTTCATTGCTGATTTCAATCTGTGCAGTCATCATTTGGTTTAATATGTTTGGCAAAACTTGGACTTCTTTCTCTTTTTATTTCCAGGATTTCCACAAGTCTCATGGTTTTTCAGCTAAGCTTTGATTTTCACAGTGATAAAGTGGCCTTGTTTGCACTGTGAAAGAGTCCACCTCACCTACTACAAAATTTTTTGTTTTCTATGATTTTATCCACTAAATATCTTGCACTTACTTTGTCTTCCTTTGATACTCCATGTACACAAATACAATCTCAGCCACATAAATATAATGTTGCTTACTAGCAAATGCAAGCTTCTTGTTTTAACAACCAGAACCTACCTACAAGGGCTAGAGGATAAAATAAATCATCCTTTTGCTACAATTCTCTTCCTTCTCATCTTTTTTTTTTCTCTGTAATATGACTGTCTTGTGTATTTCTCCTTGAAATCCCACCCTTCAGATATTTCTCAAATTTGTAGAATGTTTTGCAAATCTCATCCTTATGACTAGCTTGGAATGACTTCCAATCGTACTGAAGTTTGTATCAATGCTTTGTAGACTTCAGAGATGCAAAAATGGTGTTTCTTCTTGTTTCTGTGATATTTCATGCTGCACTTCATCTTCTGATAGAGGAATGGGAAGACTGTGGAATGCTACAGGAGGCTTCTAGCCTCTTCTACTCTACAGGGATATTTTTTCTCTATTTTGTTACTCTTGTGCTCAGAAAACATCCCATAATTAAGCCGAGGAAGTTGGGGTTGTTTAGCCTGGAGAAGAGAAGACTGCGTGGAGACACAACAGCAAATTTTCAATATCTGAAGGGGCTACAAGGGAGCCAGAGAGGGACCCTTTTAATAAAGAGCTGCAATGATAGGACAAGGGGTAATGGATTCAAATTGAAGGAGAGGAAGTTTAGGTTAGATATTAGAAAAAATGTTTTTTACTGTGAGGGTGGTGAGACACTGAAACAGGGTGCCCCAACCCTAGTGGTGTTCAAAGCCAGGCTGGATGAGGCCTTGAGCATCCTAGGCTAGTAGGGAGGTGTCCTTGCCCAGGGCAGGGGGGTTGGGACTAGATAATCTGTAAGGTCCATTCCAACCTCTAAAATTCTATGATTCTGTGATAAGAGAGCCATTCTCTCTTTTATTTTTGTGTGATGGATCCCATGGATTCTTTCCTCACACAACTGAAATGACTGCCATACTGTAATACATGGCATGAATTTCCTCTTGGTTTCCATGTGGATAACAGAAATCCCTGAAGAGGAACTTCTAAAACAGCTCTGAAAATTTCAGCAAGAGAATAGCAGCACAGAGGGGAGAAAAAAAAAAGAGAAAAAATAAAATAATGTAATCACATAAGAATAACCCACCTATGTCAGTAATCTTGTCTTGGGTCCATTTATGCCAGAATTCTTCTGAATGAACAGATATATACCAAGCATCCATAAGATTCAAGGAAAATACACTGCTCCAGATCCCTGCGGCACAGGATATATTTGACAGAAAATAAATTGATAAAGACCTGAAAGCATTTTCATTCACAGTAACCTTCAATACCTCCTGCATTCTCTAGCAAAGGTTATTCATTACACTATGTTAGTGCACAAATAAAAGGGGCTGTATTTAGAAATCTGTATATGAATCCAGAATGTATATGAGGAATATAATTTATTGATACATATTAAGAGGCTAGAAGACTTTTTAGTATATCTGCTAACACATTCATATTTTTATGTGGCTAAAGACATTTTATCAAGTTCATCTTAGTATTTCCCATCTGTCCTCAACATTTGTTATTCCCCAAGTTCCCAGCATTTGTAATTCTAAAGGTTTCATTTATTTATAGCATAATCCTGTTACATGTATGCAGTTGTCTTGCAGGAGTGTCAACCACAAGATGTTCAAGGTTCATACACTAATATGCCTTAGAATGAGGAAGCTGACTTAAAAGCTTTGAGAACAGGAGATGCAAATGTATGTCTTTTGATTTTTCTTCTGATTTTTCAGGATTTAGAGCATAACTGAGTTTTATTTTCAAGTTCCTCTAGTGAGGCTGACATCTATCTGCAATATTTCAGGCTGATAAAGCATCATTACGTGGTGTGGCTGGATGTGCCAGGTGTGCCATAGTGCCTTCTTGAACCTTCCAAACAGCAGAACTAAACCTAATGCTCTTGGAAGGAATAGGCTGCACCTGGGCAATCTGGCGATCACCTGAGCAAGCAATGCCAGCCTGCAGCAAGAGGGATGGGTTCAACCATGCAGGAAAGGACTGCAGGATGTATATAGTCAGTCCCTGCTCTGTTTGGGGGCTGAGGTGCTTAGGAATTTGCTGAAAACCTTTCAAATAACTGTGTCACTGGACATTGCTTGAATGAGGGGAGGGACTCTGGGTCATTGTCAGGGAACAGGAGCAGAAATGTCCCAGCATTGCCCTAGAAAATGGAGGAAGAAAGTGCCAGGGTGAGAGGTGTAGGAATGGGCTGGTGACCTGCCAGCATTTCTGACCATAGAAGGAGAGACCTGGGTACCTTATTGGAAATTGCAGCCAGAGACAGAGATTCTGAGTTGCTTCCTCACATCTCACCACTAGCTGTAATGAAATCTCTATATAAGCAGAAAGTTTCAACTTCTCAAAAACCCCCTGAAACTTCCTTTATCCTTTATGCAGTTGGAAGCACAATGAGGCAAGAGATTGCTTTCGCAAAGGGAAGAAAGATTTCCTTGCTGCTTTCACTTTCTTACGCAAGAGGGAAAAAAAGATAAATATTATGACCTATTTACATTCTGAAATGAAAGTGTTATCCTAAGAATTAGTCAGGGTTAGATGTGGCAGGAACTTTGTAGATATGAGGGTGTATTTTAGAGACTCAGATTGCGGAAGAAACTGATGATTTAACTTAGCAGCAATGATATACAACTTTTGTTTCTGACAAAGACATAAGTACTGCAAAGGTCTCATGCCAGTAAGCATAACTAGATATGAAATGAAGTAAATCTGTTCAGATTAATAAAGTCAGAGAAAATAAAAAAAATCCTGCAGATAGTGACCTGTCATCAGTTTTAGTATCTTGCCATATACTGCTCCTGGCAGATAAAAAATACACTAACTGCTTCATTTCAGAAGAGGGGTTTGTGCAGGAGCAGATTATATCATATTACATTACATTTCCCCAGAACAACAGATCACCTTCCAAAAAGCAGATTCTGGATTCTGGTATTTTCTTCATCAGGCGACCCATGAAGAACTCACTGCCAAAATCTTCTGCACGAATGAAGGCACCGTATTTTGGGAATCCTACCTCATAAGGAGTGAATTCCACCCATTCTTAAAGAAAAAGCACAAGACAGATTGATTACAGCAGCAGAGGAATAATTACTTCAATAAAGCATATGATACTGGCCGGTTTAAGGCAGGCTCATTTCTAACTAACACACTTTGCAAGCAGACATTTATTCACTGTACATTTCACAGTGGTGAACATGAAGAATGAATTGTCCTCTTACAGCTAAGTGTCCCTACAAACTTTCTAAAGCTCTCTACAGCACTGCATATGGATAATGTCCTTCATCATCCTGCTTTTGATCCTGAATATAGCTGAATATAATAAGACCTTCAAAAACTTAACTATTAAATTTCTCCTCTAAGGTAGATTGACCTTTTAGAGTATTTGTGCATTGAATTGATTTCTTTACCTAATCCTATATTGATCCTTTATTGAGATTAAATGTTAAATGCAATTCTGGAGTATTATTACCTCTAAAATCCTGGTCGCTGATTTTATCCTTCACATTGAGAGAGAGGTAGATGGGCAGGGGATTTTGACCCTCATTTAGTGCCTGCTGCTGATCTGTGAGTTTATGGGAGTCCTCCTGTTTTGAAGAAGGACAGTAGCTGAAGACAGTTAAATGACACAAAGAACCTCCCACTTCATCTAAGCCTGGGATTTGACAATACAGTGCATATGAGACTCCAGCTAGGATGCTCCCCACTTGTTCAGTTCAGAGTGGTGCTGTTATCCCTATCCCTGACCCTCCCCTGACCCAGCACTTCAGCACACGAATAGTCCTAAATTCATATGTTGAAAAAAACCCTAAAATTTCAATGATAGGGAGAAAATGCTGTTATTCAAAATTTTTTTTCCCCAAAAAAATGTCTGGAAATATTTGAAAAGCACTCTTGACAGGGAATATTCCATTCTGAAAGAGTAAACTTTCCCCTGACTGCCCAGAAAAAAACATCTTTTTCTCAGACCTGTGACATAGCTAAGGCTTATGTGGAGTTAATGTTTGACGAGCTTTGACCTTTGCTGCTTCTGCTGCAGAGCATACTCAGGCAGGGTAGAAGGGGCAGGATGGTTTGGGAGCAGAACCAAAGTTTGAGAGGGTTCTCAGTTCAAATCCTTCTCAAAGCAGAGCTTCAGGTGCTCCTCACTGGAGCAACTCTTGGAAGGATGGCTGCACCACCAGTGCCACTTGGACTATGTTGGTCAGGAGACAGGGCTGTGGTATTGCAGGGACACTCACAGCTCCCTGCTGAGCACACTCCCAGGAAGTCTCTACCACTGTGCTGTCACGAGGCAGTAGAAATGTGGATATGTGTGGAGCTAATAATATTGCAGGGGTTTTTTTTTCTTTTTCTTAAATATAAATAGTTTATTGGGAAGGAAATATTAATGAAGATTAAAATAGAGCCTGAACATTGCCTTTTTATGGAAATGTTTACAGGCAACATAATCCCATTAACAGCTCAGAGATACTGTCTTTTGGTTTGTAATTTTCCCTTGCCTTGTCACATTTAAAAGAATAGCAGGATTAAATATTTACATGTGAATTCATAGAACCATAGAATGGCTTGGGTTGGAAGGGACCTTAAAGATAATCTAGTTCCAACCTCCCTGTCTTGGGCAGGACATCTTCCACTAGCCTAGGTTTCTCAGAACCGCATTTAGCCTGGTCTTAAATAGCTTCAGGGATGGGGAGTCCACAGCCTCTCTGGGCAACCTGTTCTAGTTCCTCATTACCCTTATAGTAACAAATTTCTTCCCAATATCTAATCTAAACTACCCTCCTTCTGCTTAAGGCCATTTCCCCCTTGTCCTATCACTATATGCCTTTATGAAAAGTTCCTCTCCAGCCTTCTTGTAAGCCCCCTTTGGATTCTGGAAAGGAATTAATTTATAAGTTGTTCATACTACAAGTTTCCTCTTACTTCTTTTTACTCCCATCCTTTCTGTATCTGGTGTGATGTTAAGATTTGTATAATACAGCCAACAAGCATGAAGAATGGTAATGCCAAGGCACAAGATTTAGGAATCTGTATGAAAACCAAACAAACAAGCAAAAAAACCCTTTTCTGTAAGGGCGGTCAAACACTGGCCCATGTTGCCCACAAAAGCTGTGAAGTCCTCACCTATGGAGATATTCAAAGCCTATGATTCAGGGTAGATGGCCCTTCCTGATTGTGCTTGGATAAGATGAACTCCAGAGATACCTTGCAATCTCAACTGTTTTTTATTTACTGTCTTCCCGCACTAAATCTTCAGATCTGAAAAGTGCTGTTGTTTTACCTTATCATGGAACATGTTTTCAATGATGAGTCCCCATAGATCCGTGAAACATAGTTGATGTCCTTCCTGTTTCCTCTGGCACAACTCTTTCAAATAGTATTTCAGACGATCAGGGGCAAAACAAGCAACGAACTTATTTTTCAGCACATGCTTTCGGGCATCATTGAGTGTTTCCCTAAGATCCTTTTGGGACCAGTCAGGATCTTCATACAAGTTTGACATGGTCCTAAAAAAACCAGAAAAAAACCCACAAGGAAAAGTGTGAGTTCTGAAGCAGAGCTTTGGGAAGTTATGGAGGTTTGTGTATTATGTCCTCATTTACATGAAAAAACACCATGTGTGTGGTACTATCCACATACTTAATTAATTCCAAAAGAGGGAAAATACCCATTGAAAGAATCAAGAAAAAGCCACAGGAGAAAAAGAAAGCCCTTTCTTGATAGTAAAGATTATACAACTCTTCAGATGTCATACATATAAAATTCCTGTGAAGACATTGCTTATCTTGGTCTTACCATGTTGTGCCAGATAAACCAGTGATGTATGAGACACAGTCCAAGACACCCATTTCCTGCACACTGAGAAGATGAGCATACATGGCTGTCAGAGCTCTGGTTCCACCACCCGTTGTCATGATAGCCACTACAGGTACCTGTTCAATCCCAAAATACATGCCTTTAGTGACATGGTCTGAGAAGGCAAAGAGACATCTGATTAGAAAGAGAAAGTTACAGCACTGATCAAGTAATAACGATTCTGCATGCTACCAGTCCAAGGTGAAGAAAAACCTGAATTAATAATAGAGCATATAGGGAATAAGAAATACTTCATAATCATAGAATCATCATAGAATCATAGAATTTAAGGGTTGGAATGGACCTTACAGATCATCTAGTCCCACCCCCCTGCCATGGGCAGGGACACGTCCTCACTAAATCAGGTTACTCAAGGCCTCATCCAACCTGGTCTTGAACACTGCCAGGGTCAGGGCAGCCACCATGTCCCTGGGCAACCTGTTCTAATGTCTCACCACCCTCACAGTAAAAAACATTTTTCTAATATCTAACCTAGACTTCCCCTCCTTCAATTTGAATCCATTACCCATTGTCCTATCATTGCAGTTCCTAACAAAGAGTCCCCCTCTGGCTCCCTTGTAGGCCCCTTCAGATACTGAAAATTTGCTATGAGGTCTCCACACAGTCTTCTCTTCTCCAGGCTGAACAGCCCCAACTTCATCAGCCTGTCTTCATAGCAGAGATGCTCCAGTCCTCTGGCAAGCAGCTGTGCATTAGCACATGAAATCTGTCATCTCAAACATCATATTTCCAGTGCCCTATTGCAAAACCATTAACACATACCAGCAAAAAATTAGAGGAAATGGTACCTCCTGTCATCTGAATCAGATTTTTTTCAGATTCAATAGACCAGAAAATATCACTACTGTCTCACAGTTTCCATGTGAACAGTAAAAACCTCTCTT
>NW_008667764.1:15852-22186 GCF_000695815.1 Acanthisitta chloris
CATGCATGTTCATACAATACTAGTTATGCAAGTGAGCTGCAATTACTTCTTTCAGTTATCATACAGAAATCCAGGGACTGGTAGTTTTAGAAAAAGAATTAATTTGTAAATATGAATTGGCTTGGTTAACAGTAAAGACAGCATAGGGGTCAATTAATCTCATGTACAAATCATCAGGAGAATCTAGAGAGATGGTTCTGCAGGCAAGTATGGATGCCTCTATATCTGAGGGGAAGAAAACGGCCCATGGCTTAGTGCCAGCATTTAAAGACAAAGTCTTGTGCCTGAAAGGTTCAGCTGCGCAAAAAAAGCTGAACTTAGTTTAGATCAAAACAAGGAAAATTTGTCATTTCTGCATTTGAGTTAAGGCTTCATACTACAGACGTGAGTGCATAATCAAAAAAGGGAAACCCATGATAAAAAAAAGATCTTCCCCTGCCTTGGAACCTCTGTTCTCAATACTGTTTGCCAAGCAAGCACATGCTGCAGCATACAACGAGGTTGGACTGGCAGTGTGCTGTCCTCACACAACAGGAACCTAAATGTTGGCAGTCCAGTTTTAACCACAAGGGAATGAAGTGCTGAATAAAGAGTTTAGATCTGGCCAAGATGATTATGGGACCTAAAAGAAGCTTTGGCTTTGGTTCTGAAAGCATCTTTCCCTTCTCTGCATTATGGTGTAGACAGCTACTGAACACAATGTTAGATTTTGTAGCAACAGGTCTACAGGTTTTTTATTAATGTTTTCTATGAATACTCACATCTTCCCTAGAATAGAGAAACTAAATCAGCCATAGCTTGAAACTACACGGGTTAAAGGAAAATATGAACACCAATGCTATGTTTTGACATGGCTGTGAAGAAAGCAGAGAATAATTATGTTTCAGATACCTCATCATTCTGCAAATCCTCTTCCAGCTGGAGAATGTTCTTCAGAGCGGCTGCAACCACCTTCTTCCTCTTGCAAATGAAATCCTGTTCCTGGACACAGAGGTCAAACCCCAGGCGTATGTCTAGGTCTTCATGGCTGGAACAAGTATCAGGTATCTTACACCACATTTGTAGTCTAAATCAGCATTTTAATTGCTTCTACTTCATAAATAGATATACCTTCACCATCAGGTCTACATAAAGCAAAGCAGGAAAATATTAGATATTCTAGTTTGTTCTTGAAGAACAACAGTCTGTCTTCCTTTGAAACAAGAGGGCTTCTTTATTTTTTATCTCCCTGCCAAAGATGCCTGAAATTAAATATAGCTACAAATAACAAAATTGTTCCTTTTCAGGCACAAATGCAGAAGCCTGCAGAGGGCAGTGTTTTAAAAGTGGCTTTTAGAAGTTGTGCAAGCTTCCACTGGTACCTCTGAAACATGTACTGAAGTTGTAGATTTACATGATCAGATGGGGGTTTTTTGAGTGGGTGTATATAAATTTTTGCATATATTTATAAGCACTACAGTTCTGTTTTGGAAGCTGCTGTGAAAATCTTTTTTAGGTGTGGCAAGGAAGAAGTTTTTCAATGACAGCTGTGAAATGTATGTATATCTCATAGCATATTTACTGAAAATAAACAGCATGATAGAAGATGCACCTGCTTTTCTGGAAGTTCTCTTCCCTTACAACATGGTCCATAAGGTAACATATTCATCTTACAAATTGGCTATAATCCAAAATATGCAATGTGTTTCCTTGGTTTGGAAATAAACAATCACATGCTTGAGTTTATTTGCATTAATCTCCTTGAGTAGACATGAAAAAAATAAAGGCAGGTATATTTATTATTTCATTTTTTTGTCATATCCTAGAGTGGCCAGGCACTCTGATATTGGTCTTAGTAAAGAAAACAGTTAAATAAACCTCTTTGGAAACAGAAAGGTGTCTTTCAATTAGTTTTGAAATGCTGCTTTTATTGAAAATCTGCATTTGGCAATTAATTTTTCAGGTGTCAGAATGTCTACAGTGGCCCTTAGCACATAATATTGATTGCAGAACAATATGAATAGAAAATTGGTATGTTCTTTATAAACCTTTTTCTTAACTGACTGTATAGTCCCATTACATAAACTCATATCTGCTAAAAATCTTCATGTTATCTACCAAGTCCATTTTATTTTATAGTCTGAAATGACCAGCATTCAGGATGCAGGCAGTACCAAAGGGACTGGAACTTGATTGACAATTATCTGAATACAATGAACCAAGATGAAAACCACAGATGTCTTACCATTTTTTCACCTTAAAGCGCAAATCAAATTTTCTGTGCTGAAAATTGAAAAAGTAAATTTATGAATGTTGATATATTTTTAAAACAGTCCTTATCCCCTACTCAGACTGAGACATAGATCTTTTGGGTCATGGTTACATCTACAACTCTCTGAATTTCAATAAACTGAGACTGGGAGACAGATTCTCCTCTCAGTGCTTCATTAGTATCCAGATATGTGTGCTGATTTACTAAACTAAGGCTTCAGTATTATCATCTCTAATTGCACACATTCCCTCTGTTGTGAAACTCAGGTGTAGCTTGCACTGATGCTCGTTAGCTACACAAATGACAGAAGAACTTCAGTGCTAGACCTCACCTCCCTGGAAAGGTCCACCACTAAACATGGGTCTTGAAACCACAGTCTCTCACATAATGATGTCAGAAACAAAGGGAAGCCAGAGAGGCTGATCACTCCATACATGTGGCACAGGTTTGCCTCCCGTGGTGTGCCAGGTTGCAGCCTCACCCCTCTGTCCCAGTGGCACCCAGTGAACTCCAGCCTGATTAAGTACATGGACAACAGAAGAAGCATGAGCAACAGCCTGTAATTTTTCTTATTCCTCCTCCCTGGATTTTCCACTTTATTTTGCTCCAAATAATTCACTTCATTATGCATTGCCCTAGACCGGAGGGAGGTTAGAAAACAACTATCTCTTTATAAAGAGAAGTAGTCTCTGGTTTCTGCTTCCTGGTAATCAGCAACAATTTTCAAATGCTTGCAAAGGACTCTTCATGGCCAGCAGGCACTTACCTCGCCAACTACTTCCCGTTCGGAGGGGAGTGACTTCAGAGGGATGGTCAGGGGGATGCTTCTCCTCCTTGCGCCACATGACACGCAAGCACACTGCAAAAGGAGCATGGAGTGCTTTTCTTGGTTAAGACAGAAATGTTCTCCTCTTGCTGCCTACTCACATGTAAATGTCAGGTCATAGGGCTGTCTGTGTTGTCTACCATGTTCTGGGGTAACGTACAAACGTGGGAAGCTTCCTCTTCTTTGTGAGTGCAACATCCAGGGAGGGTTGCTTGTATCTGGCATAGTGGAAGAAAGTGGGATCTGGGAGAGGGGGATGGGAGTCACAGCCCACTGAAACTGTCTGGGTTTCTTCAAAAGATCCTCTCACTGTAAATGTTAGCTCATTCTCTAAAACAATAAGATAAAATGCATACAAAAAGTTACTTACAATTGAAAAAAAAAAGAGGGGAAAAAAAGAAGCAAAAGAGCACTGAACAAATCCCTTCCCCTCTTCCTTTGTATTTGCAAAGCTGTCTTCTCAAAGTGATCCAAACCCCAAACATTTCAGGTGACTGTATCTTTATAAATGTGCTGAGCAAGAAGCTAGATGGGAGTGTGACATAGATGGCACTGAATTTTAGACTGCTGCATTTTTGTTGCTGTTGCATGATACTGTGAATGAAACCAGGTACTTTGCATTGTAAATCAACCTCATCCCAGGCCAAATAATGAGCAAAAGTTCTCAGTCCCCTAAAAGAAGATCTGACTCTACAGTAGATGACCCTTTTTCTACCAGTGTGTTACACATGCTCGGAGATTGCCTACCAAATCCAGCCCTTCAGGGGATGTGGGTAGAGGAACTTCCAGATTCTGGATCTAGATCAGGGTCAGGCAGGAGCCAGCTGCTGAGTGGCTAACCCCTGCAAAAAATTAAGTGTATCTGTGTGTATGCAGAAGTTGAACTGACAAAGATCCTGAGGAAAGTTAAGGCCATGGACTATCAAACCTGAGGAATTGAGCTTCTCAGGGTTTAGCAGTACTACAGCAGAGGTTTTCAGGATCTCAGCTTGGGATTTAAATACCTTCTCTACAAGTATTTGATGTTGTTTCTAGTCTGTCACAAGGCACCCTGTGAAGTCAGAACCCTGAACGTACATCCTGCTGCAGGACTGGTGGCATTCCCTGCTACAAAAGTTTTACAAATCACCTTAGATGTGATCGATTAAAGCCTTAATATTTTGATGGTGCAATTTCTAGGCCTTCTTAAAGAGGGTAAAATCACTAATAATCATTTAAAGAATTAATAAACTTACCTGAAAAATGCTTGTTTTGCATCCTGCTGTCCAAGTGAACTTCCAAGCAGGCTACTTCACGACACTACAGTAGGCATGATGGGGACAGAGAATTAGATAACTCTTTCATCCATCTCACCACCAGTGCTGGTAGATATTGTAAGGGTCGTTATAGAAAGGGTCATTGCTTGAATGTGGGGTCCAACTGTGTTGGAGACTTTTGCCAGACCCAGTGAAAGTGAGAATTAACTTCATTTTCATGTGGGAAGATGATGATATGCTAAACACATTATAATTTTTAATGAATGCAGATTAAACAAGAGAAAATGATAACAGCCAGAAGGGTCCTCCAAGATCATGCTGGCCTCCTTGAAGATAAAGCTCCAAAGAGAAAGTATCACTAGAGAATGAAGATTTGCAATGTTTCCATCACTGAAGTTATGGTCATGTAAGGTAAGGAATTATGTGGGAAAAAACACAAAAGAACAAAATAATATTTTACCACTATTGCCCCATTTGTGATGATGGTTTCAGGAGGACCCCGCCTAGAAAACAAGAGCAAATAATATGCATTTAATAAACAATATATTCTGGACACTGTCCTGAGCATGACACATTATTCACTATTCATTTTTTATTACTGTTATTTTATTTGTTACTTCTTGTTGTTTCTGGAAGTATGCTCACTTTACACTTGATGCCACAGAATGACACAGCAGAAATTATTAAATTGCAATCAGGCACCTGGAGAGTGCTTGTAAACAGCCTTTGTAGCACAAGTATGCCACAGATTGGGTAACAACATTCTCCTCAGTCATGACTTGCCCAGAGGCCACTCTCCAGTAAATCTATAGATTTACTGTGGTGAGATTTACCAGCCAACTCTGAATTATGTAAATAATGTCTAAATATTAAGAGAAAGCCACAGAATTAAAAATTCTGAACTCTTCACATCATGACATTTTCATTTCTTAGTATGATTTATTACTCCACAGATTAAGTTTGGAAAAAGTTTGAATCTGACTATTAAGATGATACTGGGTCTTACAGAAGATTTCCCTGCATTAATGCACCACTCCAAGCTGCTACTCTGATAATAATGGGGTTTTACTCACATGCTCTCCAATATAAACTCAACTTCCAGTTCCTCCCTCCTCTAAAAACAAAAAAAGAAGCAATCTCAATTAGCATGTGCAGAGGTTTTCAAAGTGACCTTTGTTTTTGCAAGCACAGTTTTCTTTATGTTCTAATAAGTAATGGTGTTCTGTTTCATGTTTGCTATTGTCAACATTAAAGGACAGAGGCAGCTTTTTCTTTCCCAAGAAAAATATCACAAATGTACTAGCAGAACAGAAGATGCCTAAAAGTCTAGCAAATCTTTATATTTCACACTTTCTTCTCTGCCAGCTTCCATATGCTGAACACAATATATTAAGACTTGATGTTTAATAAAATATTGTGGAAACAGGTGATCTTCCCATCCTTGAAGCATTTGTCTTTTCATAGTTTTTTTGTGAGGATTAGATAAATTGTCATTTTCTATCAGATTATTAAAAGTGCTAAGTTTCCCTAAACTGCATCTACTCTAGGACTTGAGATTTCGGCCATGATCTGTGCCAGAAGAAACCAACAGGAATTTAGAAAGGCCATCTATTTTGTCACTGGTGTTCAGTTTCTAGGATTTAAATAGATTTTGTTACATTTTTGCCACCAAGCTGATCCTGGTGGTAGAAACCAGAAGAGACAGCACACCTCTTTAATCAGAGGGGAAAGAATGGACATCAAGATCAGGCACTGGAATAGGTTGCCCAGGGAGGTAGTGGAGTCACCACCCCTGGAGGTGTTCAGGAGGTGTCTGGATCTGATGCTGGGTGATATGGCTTAGTGGTTTAGGGGTTACAGTGGTAGTGCTAGGTGGATGGTTGGACTGGATAATTGTGTGGGTTTCTTGCAACCTTGATGATTCTATGATTCTAAGGTGTTATAAATGTCTGACTGAGCTCTTACCTGTGGATTTAGTGGGAATGCCGTAAATACTCTTTC
>NW_008667764.1:22215-32632 GCF_000695815.1 Acanthisitta chloris
TCAAAAAGAACAATGGCATGGTCATCATCATGAATTATGTCATCATCAGAAACAGTAATTTCCAGAACATTCTAGGAAAAGAAATGAAAAATATCCAATTCATTAGCATGTACACAAGAAGTCTGACATTCTACAGCTCTTCCAGGTTTAGTGTCTGAGTGTCAGAGAGGAAATAGAAAAATGCTGATGAAAAAGTGTCACAAGGAAGAGTAAGAAAGGGAGTGTAATCTGCTTTATAAGAAACAGTTCTTAGTCTTACCAATTAAGGCTGAACTGAGATATCTTTTGGGTCACCTTTTAAGCTTTGAAAAATGCACTACCAAAAATACAGTATTTTAGGGAGGAATATGGATTGTCCGAAGTTCTGTACTGCTTCTTATCATCAGGGGCCATAGAAGTCATTTCATATCAATAATCACCTTTCTACGTCCCTGGACATTCTGCTTTCAGCCACCTGTTCACAGACATTTGTGTGGTGCAATTATCAGCAGCAAATTGAGTAAAGTTCTTAAACATCCTAGAATTTAGCCACTTATGGGCATTGATATGCCATTATTTCTTGTCCTCTCAGGAAAAGATACGTTTTTGTGTTATAGTGTTGATTTATATTTTCATTTCATAGTTCCTCTGTGTTGTCACACTGTTATTGGTCTCATCAGCTAGAATTGCTTTGCTCCAGCTTGCTAGGGGAGTTGTAAGTAAACTCAGAAGGCATTAGAAGACATGATCTCCTGTTTTGGGCTAAACTGGAAGATACATATTGATGAGACGAAGAGGAGAGGGATTGGTTTGTGTACCTTGACTTGTCTCTGTATCCGGAAGTAGAAAGTTTCATTCCACATGGGATTTCTGCAGTTTTTGATGGTTTTGGTGCGGAATTTTTCATCTGAAGCTGTTGGTAACCAGAGGCTCACATAGCAATCAGATTGGCTTACTAGGGAAACATAGGCAAAAAATATCTGTCAGTGGAAGGATGACGCAAGCAATGGAGTCACTGAAATGCTCTGTAGCATGAACATGGGCAAGAGATGGGTGCTTCTTTCTGATACACATTGGCCAAACCAGGAAGATAGAAATCAACAGCTGGACAAAATTAATTTGTTCCTCACAACACTATTTTTAATAAGCAGTATATTTAAATAATTTTGCACAATCTTACACATTAAACTAAAGAATACAGTCCTAGCCAGTGGATAGAAGAGTATGTATGGCCAGGAGTCTTGTATTACTCCTTATCAACAAAAGTTGTCAGGAGAAACTGACGGGTGCAGCACAGTGCGGCTGCCAGACCCTGAGAGGGATTGTGTGTAAATTGTCTCTGTGGCAATTTAACTTTCTGAGAAATCTTTAAAAAATCAGGTTTATGTCTGATTCAGATAGTAAATATCTGGCATACCTGGTTATTAATTCTTCATAATGGAAAACAAATTATTCCAACGACCTTGATCATTGTCTCTCTAGGTGGGGTAGGAAGGGAGAGGCCTACTAGGAAATACAATTGCTGCGTCAGGAGGTCAGTAGGGAGCTGGAGCTCTTTCCTGGTGTTTGCTGATGCCTGAAAGACCTGAAATCTGTTTCCTACTTCACATCTCTTCACAATGGCAGAAAGGATTTGGATTTCATGGATGAAGGGAGTGAGCCTGCAGTTGCTGTAAGATATCATCTCCCATAGATCCTGAGCCAAGTGAGCACCAAATAGTTTCTCAGACCTTGGACATGAACTTTTCCAGAGGCAACTAGAAGGTCTGAACCAACCTGTTGTGTAAACACAGGCTTTGGAGAGAAAGGAGGAGGAGAGAAGTCTGGTCTCACAGTAGTTAACAGAGAGTGGAGAGATGAACACTTACTAGCTCTAAGCATGGCACAGGTCTCAAGCCAATTCCTCAAGGTTTTAAAAGAGCTCATTCTGGTGTCTTTGATCAGGATATTTGAGATATTTTGTCTAAAAATAAAGTGTTACCTGAAATCTTGAGATCCTGTGACTGGGACATCCCCAGAAGAGGATGCCTGTCTGACAGGGAGATTCCCATATAACTCTTGTTGAATCTGAAAGAATTTCTTGACACTGTCACGAGTTTTCCCTCAAGAAGGTAGTAGGTTGCCTTTCTGTCTTTGAAATTATTTCCACTGACAACATTTGAGTATCTCAGATTTTTGCATAATGGATGTGACAGGATAATATGTTGACTTGGGCAATTAGCAGTATAATATTCAATTTGCAATGTGTGGGAGGTCTGTGATTACTGATCTGCCTGATGACTGAAACATGTCCCCTCACTGTGCTGTCTGTCAGCCTGCTGAGCTGTGATGTACTCATCCTGAGAAGTGGTATCACTGCCTCTCATCTACAGAGTTTCTCAAGAGCTCATAGAAAGCCTGTACAATAGCCAAGAACTACATGTGGCATCAATGCACTTAGCACTGCTGATCTCAAGTGTTCCAAAAACACGAGTCCAGCATCCCCAAAATTGCCAAAATGGCTGAGATGGAATGTACTTCAGAAAATAACATTTCTGAACTGATTTGAAACATAATTTCTCTCCTTTGTGGTTTCTAGACACCATGGGGTGCAGGAAGGACACATTTCTATATTTTTGCTGTAATTGTAAAGGCCAGTTCTTTTATTTTCCATTCTTCTTAATGTAAACCAAAATGCTTCAGGCTTTTTCAAATTCCAGCTTTCCACCACAGTATATAAAAAAAGACTTGTGAAAGAACTGAGAAAGCTGGAAGTGCTAAAACTCTGAGCTAAGCATGAATGGACAGCAACTGTTTTATCTGGAATTTACTGATTTGCTGGAATGTTTTCTTTGAAAAAATATTTTCGTGAGGCTACTTTTTTAAATTATTTTTTTTCCGTATGTGTGTTGATTTCACAATATTTACTTAACATAGGCTATTGAAAATTCTTTGTCAAACTGATGAAGTACAGGGTAGATAAATGTATAGTGAGATGAATTAAAAACTGGTTGAACTGCAGGCTCAAAAGATTGTAATCAAGAGCACAAAGTCCAGCTGAAGGCCAGTCACTACTGCTGTACCACAGAGCTGATGCTGGCACCAATGCTGTTTAACATCTGTATTAACAATGTGAGTGATGAGACAGAGTTCAGCTTCAGCAAGTTTGTAGGTGGAGAAAAACTGGAGGGAGTGGTTGACACACTGGATGGCTGCACTGCCATTCAGAGAGACCTGGACAGGCTGGAAAACTGGGTCAACATGAGCCTCTTGAAGTTCCTCAAGAGAAATGCAAAGTCCCACATTGAGGAGGAATAATCCCATGCACCAGGATGGCCTGAGAGCTGACTAGCCAGAAAGAAGCTATGCAGAGAGGGACCCATGCATGTTGGTGGACACTAGGTTGGACACGGGTCAGTGATGTGCCCTTGTGGCAAGCGAGGCCAACAGCTTATGGACTGCATCAGGAGGAGTGCTGCCAGCAGGTAGAAAGTTGATGCTTCCTCTCTGCTCAGCACTGGCAATGCCGCATCTCTGGGCTCTCCAGTACAAGAGAGGTAAGAAGGTGCTGGAGTGAGTCTAGCAAAAGTTCACAAAGAAAATGGGGATTTGGAGCATCTGCTCTATGGGGAGAACCTGAGAGAGCTGGAGTCTTCAGTCTGAAGCAGAGAAGGCTCAGGGGGTCTTATCATTGTGTGTAAATACCTGGTTGGGGCAGAGGAAAATAAAGAAGTCTGAGTCAGATTCTTAGTGGTTCCCAGTGAAAGGTAAGAGGAAATGGACACAAACCAAAATACAGGAATTCCCACTGAAACATAAGGAAAAACTTTGGGATTACCATGAAGGTGGTCAAACATTGGCACAGGTTTCCCAGAAAGGTTGTAAAGTCTTTATCCTTGGAGATGTTCAAAACCTGACTGGAGGTGGATTTGAACCACCTACTGTAGCTGACTGTTTTAAGCAGGGGGCTGAACTACACAATTTCCAGATGTGCCTTCACACCTCATCCACTTTGTGTGATTCTGCAATAACAAGGCTAGTTGGTCACAGGCAAATTACATATTATTATTCGCAACTACTATGTGCAAATTTGACATTGAAGATGAGGTGAGGTGATACTACTAGGACAAAGCACATCCTCATGTGGTTTTGCTACAATTCATCTACTGTCCCTGCTGTTGCGGAGAGGTTATTTTTTGCCACAAGAGTCTTGTGATTTTCCATATTTTCCTTGAATTGTACAGACAGTATCCCCACGCTGTGACTCTAACTGTTCTTAAGTATGTCTGTAGAAGTGGCAGTTCACTTGAACCCAGGCAGAACTGTGAGACAAAGAGTGGGACAAATCAAAAATAACAGGATAGTTGGATGTCTGCTGAATATTATGAAGACTGTGATACCCTCATTTCAAGGTAGACCTTGAAATGACTAACCAGCTTTTATTGCTCCCTCTTATCCATGAAAAAAGTATAAAAGAGCTGCTGAAAATATTCCAGTTTGTTCGTTGCTACCTGGGAACTAAAGCAAAAGATTATATTTGCATTTTCTTCATGCTCCAGTTGTAATGCAATTGCTGGGCTTCATTAGTAGTTTCATGCCATGTTAAGCCTTTCCTTCATTGCACATATTACAACTTCATTCCCCAATGACATAATGTCACCTCATGTGAATGCTGAGACATCTGAACTAATTGACCCTGATATCCTTTCTCAATTTTTAAGTTCTTCTGATTCAGTTTGTGGGACTGTTTCTCATCTCTGTCTTCAAGCTAAAGATGAGCTAAATATTAAGGATTGAACCAAGAAGTTCAGAACTTCAGCCAGCTGTCTGGTGCTCTGTGACAGTAGTCCTGTGAGGTGTTTCTGAAATGAACCATCAATTGCTAAAATCTTTCATCTTCATCACAAGTAAGAAGGAAATTACAGCAGTGGAAACCAAAGCATATATGAAAAACTAGTATCATAAGAGCAATGAATGTAAACTATAAAATCCCATCTGTCCTGTTACTGCATTTCGTAACATCAAAACGAAGAAATAATTTTCTCTTAGTGAAATCCTCTCCACCTGCACAGACAGGTTCCCCTTGCATCCTAGTTTACTACCATACACCTAAAAGGAGGAGAGCCACTCCCATTTCTCAATCAACAGACATGGTGTCTGAGAACATTTTCCTTCACCAACATAGTATGATACAAACAATATTAAGAAGTTACCCCCTATTGCTGTCTGTCTGAGAGACTATTTGAACGGAGCTTGGTCTTTTGCAAGTACCCAGATGCAAGACTAATATGTAAGCATAATATTACTCTCTGTAGCTTGCTTGCAGAAATAACAAAATATGATAGATCTACCATGCTGAATCAGTGATGTCCTTTACCAGGGGTGGACAGAGTCCCAGTGTGAATGAGCCCTCCGCCTGTCCGGTCATTTAGGTCAAATGGCAAAGTAGGATTTTCTCCCTGAAGCAGACTTACTGGGTGCAGTACCTGCTGCAGTCACAGCGTGAAGCTTTCACACCCTGGTTCACCTCCCCTTCTGCATGACCGACATGACTTGCATTTTGGGACAGGGCCATTAGTATCACCTGCATTAGCTGCATTCTCTCTAATTTGCTTGTGTTTATTTTCTGCAGCAAAAATAACCCATGACGACTCTGGAGAACCATTCTGATTTGCAAAGACTCAAAGTTTATCACTCCAGAACTGACTCATTTCTTCAGGGCTATATGAGGTGCAGTGGAGTCCAACAGAGTTTTGCTCTTTCACACGGCACTAAGTCATGGTGAGAAACCACCTTACTGTAAGCCTGTCACCTGTGTTGCCTAAGGACCTGGGAGAGGTTTGCTTCCACTCACTGTGCCTCAGGGCAAATCCCCTCTCTCAGTGCTGGGGCCTCAGGCATGCCAGATGAGGCAGATACCCTCACTGATCATCTGTTTGTCCATAGGGACAGGGTAAGGATGTCTGGCTTCAGTTGTGGGATTTAGGGGCCGCCATAAAACAAGTCAACAGTAATGAAGGTGAAGGTGGGACAGACTGAGACTTTGGCGCAGCTCTGTGTCGTCACCCAATAACTCATTTGCTTAAGGAGAGCAGCTGGAAAGTGTTGTAGACCATGCGCCTCCACAGTTCTCCTCTCCCATTCCCTGGCTCATTCTCATTCTTTTGGAACACAGAGTCACTGGAATTGGTGTTAGCAGTGAGGAAAGGAGGTAATACACTATTTTTCCTGCCACTCCATCCTGGTCAGATATTCTTCCTATGCATGGGGAATTCTTTAGAAGTGACACCATTAATAGAGTTAGGAAACATGATTTTTCATTAAAACCTCCAGCTGAGAAGGAGGAAATGGACACACTGATGACCTAAAAAGTCATTCTTTTACCCAAAGCTTCTGGCAGTCTCAGACTGAAGAGGGGGATACCTCTGCAAAGCAGGTGCCAGACTGTGAGAGACCCATATACTTCAGTGGATTTGTTTCCTTTCTAGTATGCCCACCACCTTCACAACCAAACTGCATACAGCACTGGAGCTAGGTGATGACACTCAGCGCCTGCAGGGCAGCAGGAGGAGCGTAAGTGATCTTATCTGGGTGCCCCCTCTCTAGTGCCCACAGTGAGATCAGGGAGTGCCAGAAATGTTTGAGTCTGACCCAGGATTACTAACTGGCATAAAGGTTAGTTAGGAGTACAGTGGAAAATAATTAGCTCAGGTCTGCCAAGAGCATTTCCATGATAAGACAAGACAGAAACCAGTTATATGAAGTATGAAGCAAATGTCAGAGTGGAACATATGAAAAGGGCAAACTGATCCATTGAGGAGAGGAGGACTGTTTTCTTTTTGGTTTAATTTTTTTCTTTGTGTGCAATCATTGCCAAGCTCCACCAGCATGTGTTGTCCACAGGCAAAGGTGTAACATCAGATTTCAAGATTAGCTGGGACTCCATCCCAGACTTGTGAAACACACATCCCACAGACCTTGAGATACGTGTTTAAAAAACAGCCAGGATTAAGTCAGGTACACACAACAGTGAAGAATGTGAGTGGAAATATATAGATATGGTGTTCCCTGAACCTGAGTTTTGGCATGTCAGGGAAAAATACCAAAACTCTGTGACCAAAGGACCTAGTGTGACTGCACTTGCAACAAACAGAGAAAATCATGGAATTATGTATTTTTAAACCAAATTGAGATGAACAGAAACTCAAGCAAGCTGATAACTGTATGTGCTGAGAAAGATGGGAAGCCAGCATGCAGGCAGAGAAAGCAAGTCATGGAAGCTGCTGAACTTGGTTGGAAAGGTGGTTTGTTCCTGAATTTGATACAGGGAAGATGAAAATCTAGGGAAAGCTGACATATGTCACTACAAAAATTTGTCAGTGTTCCACAGATATCTTGGCCTGATAGCACCTGTACCAGCTGCTTATAATGTTTTCCAGGGGAAAGATCATATTGCTGAGAAAAAGCTAAGTAAACATGTTTTTCTAATTCTCATCAGCACACACTAAGGTGTAGTTATTTTAGTTTTCTGATACTTCAAATGAGTTCAAATGGTAAAAACAAAACATTAAGTGAAAAGAACATCAGTATCAGTGCAAATCAAGCACTTGAAAGCTACAGTGTATCTTTTTTGCATTGTTCTGAAGTATTTAAATCACTCCAGCTTCTTTGAAAGCACAAGCAAGTTGCTGCTCTGTCAACAAAGACCTATCTAATATTTATCTTCCTTGCTCAACAGCATGATGGTTTATAGTGCTTCATAATGATATGACATCCTTAAGAAACAGGCCCAAAGTCACAAAGTACCTGGGAAATTACTGACAGAAAGAAAAGGTATCCTTTTCTTCACCTGCTGGTCCCTAAATCTTATTTACTGGTAATTAACAAAAGAATCTGAAGATACTTCTCACGATTTCTAGGCCTTACCTTGCATATTAAATTAGAATCCTTCTACACATAATAAGAGATTCAAAATGAGCACATTATCTAAATAGATGAGAGACAAAATATGTGGGAGAAGATATTCTGTTATTCATGTTTTGTAGACAGGGTAAGAGAGAAAGTGAGTGTTCCAATGCATAAATTTGTCGAAACTTCTTATACAAGTCTGTTAACTAAAAACTGAGCCCACACATCTTGAGCCCTACTCCAGGGATGTACATTTTGGTGATAATGGCAATTTTCAAAATGTCTGCATCTCACTACACAAGACTCTCTCAGAAATCCCACTGCCCTCAGGGTGGAGGACAAGGTCACAATGATAACACTATTTTCTGAGAATGCAGCATCATTTTACTTTGTGCAATCCCTTTGGATAAGCCAGTGAATCATGGTTCTTATCTTGTCATTCAATTTCCATTCTAGATCAAAGGTGATACTAAGAGAAGTTAAATCAGCTCTTCAAAGGAATGAAGGTGAGGTCTTGCACATACATGCAGTGTTCCATATCTGTCAAAAGGGATAGAAATTAATTTGTCCTTCTTTGCCACCCTATAGTATTTTTTCTATTTTCTGCAGCCCAATATTACACACCATGTGAACTGAACACTTCTCTCTACTTGACTGAAAAATTGACAATGTATGACAATGGTGACATCCATGTTCTTGAGACCCCAAAGTGAGTGGAATACAAAGAGATGGTGAGAAATTTTATCAGTAGGATATTATGGCTTCAGCAAACTTCCCAAAAAGGAAAGAGATGAAAACAAGAGAAGGAAGACCAGTATGGTGAAGAGATATGCGAAACTGTAATTATTAATGATGTGCCAAGTTCATGAAATACATATAAGAATAGCAGGAGAAATTTCTCCATGGAAAACCTCTGTGAATGTGGACCACCAGGTAAGGGCTGGCCAAATATCAAATATTTTCAGAGCACTTTGCATCTAAGCTGTAACATACTATGTACTACAGTCCTCAAAAGATTTCTGTTAGACATCTTTCACTGGGGGACAAGAGTCAGAAATATCCATAACAACATAGCTGATGTTATGATGCCCAGGACATGTACACTATGCACCTCACTGAACTTCTGAGATGTGTCAGGGCTCTTTAGAGCAAAGAATTAAGAATGACTGATGTGTAAGGATTTCAGGTCTATATTCTATGCATTTGTCAGGGACATGAGATAAAAAGACCTGTGTATTAAAACTGATGTTAAGATATTTTCACACCTCTAAACCAGCCAAATTGTAATGTGGAAAAAAATCCAAATGAAAACAACCCAACAAACCTCTGAAATTGTAAATAAATATTCTGTGGTAGAAAGTGCCTTTGATTGTGATTTCTTAGCTCACATGATTTCTGTGTTTTGCATTTGTGGAGTATCTGGCACAGGAAGGGGCTGATACAGTAATCTGAGAACTGTGAAACATCAGTAAGAAAATCTGGTACTTACAAAAATCTGCCTGACGAGTGTTTTTCAACTTTATGATTCTTACAGTGAGCAAGGAGTAAGGTGTCATTTCTTCCTGCTGGAAAAAAAAAATAACACAGGAGATGTGTTTTAAAGTTTTGGCTATACGTATTTATTGTAATGACAACCGAACACTGAAAAGAGCCAAGGTTCTGCTGAAGCTGTCTCTTCCAGCTGGCATCACAGCAAAAATAAAATAGGCAGCAAAATGCACGTTCACCACAAACTTCATTGACCCCAGAAGAATGCAGTTATACAAGCATACAAACAGAAGGTGTGGAAGAAGAGGATTAATAGGAAAGTGGAGATGGAGTAAATAAGCTGAGAAAATTCAGTTAGCCAGAAACATTAAACTGTACACACGTTCACCAGCATCTAATATGAAGACAAAATTCAGTGAATCCACAAACCAAAGATGCTTCAAATTTGGTTGGCTATTGACCAGCAGCCTGTGTTGTGCAGTAGGCAGAATCAAGGCCTATACAAGAGTTTCTGCTTTTATTTCAATGCTTGGATAATTAGAGAGAGGAAAAAAAGAGTTCTTTTTACATTTTCTTGCTCGTTTTTAAAAGAATCTTTTTCGTGATGGAGAGTTCTCTACGGATAAGTGTTAGCACCCTTGGGAATGTCTCAGGACATATACAATACATAACTTTGGACAAACATTCCTAGCTTGCTTTGTGGGAACACAATTTTTTCCATACCAAATGTCATTATCTGATTGATAGACATAGAGTAGTATAATGAAGTACATAGTTTTGACTGCAATCCTTAATCTCAAAGAAGACTATCTCCAATTCCTTCTTGAAGGTGCCAGGCTTGACCCACTATGTCTGTAAAAGTTGTGACAATCACATGTGCTTTATGGATTTTACATCTTCAGAGAACATGCCCATCATGTCCATTAGCAGCAGCTAGAGCAAGCAGGGTATCAGCACAAAGATGCAAAAATAGGCAAAGCTTACTATGGCTGCCACACAGATGGCTATATTGATTCCTTTTCTGTGGGAACAATTGTGGAAAATTTAATAAAATAGCTGAAAT
>NW_008667764.1:32659-42298 GCF_000695815.1 Acanthisitta chloris
AGACTGAATAAAAAGAGTAAATCAACACTGCAGATGGCTACCTGTATCACTGTTTAGGAATAGAAGCAGAAGAAAAGGAGGAATTTCAGAAATTGCAGACTGTATTGAGTAAACAGTTCCCAAGTTGATGCATGATTATAGTAGGAACACCTCTTGTTAGATAGAAGGGGTGACACAGAATGACAGCAGTGAATGTCAGAGGATGAGGCTCTATACCAGAAAGAATATACAAACTCTGTCAAATCCTGAGATCTGACTGCAACTATTACATGAAGAGCATTAATCTGCATGCAAATATGTTATCAGCAGATTCTGGATTGGATATCTTCAATAAAAGGGGAAGATATAAATATTTTATTTATAAATGGTAGAATATATATGTGCAGAAGTCAGCTTGAGATAGTCAGGTTATGAAATAATGCATTTTTAAGGAATTCTGAGCAAGGCATTAATCAAAATGAAAAGTTATGGCACTAAAATGAGGTAGATTTAGAGACAGGAAAGTGTTAATTTGCAGTTCTAGTAGCAAGGGTCTGCTGAAGTTATAAAATAACCGAAGTTATTATGATGCCACTTGTAGAGCTGCAAAAAGATATTCAGACAAATAATACAAAGGCACGGTACATATTGGGGTCAAACAATAGGTGGCCACTTCAGTGGAGGCCTGATGGTAGTCACTGACATTCAGAAAGAACCCAAGGAGGAGCTGAGATAATGGCAGAAAACTATTAGCTCAGTAATTCTTAGTAAAGCCACCTCATGAAACAACACCACCACCAAGAGATGACCAAAGAAAGAAGCTATTGTGAAAGCTAATGACCAGAAGCCTGAAAAGATTGTGAAACGGAGGAGTGCTGGTAGAAGATGATTAAATCATTAGGAGATGTTATCTATTTTCTGAGAAATTTCAGTTGAAATAATGGGGAGAAACTCTCGAGTGAGATAAGAGAAAGCACATACAGAGGTGCTGCTACTGTGACAAAAGCCACAGACTGCTAAAAACGTCGAAGTATAAGAAATCAGTGAGATAAGGCAGTACATCAACTGAAGTGTATAAAGTGTTGGACCACAAGGAATTAATTAATCATGACAAAATTCAGCTTAACCTCCCAAATATTTTTCATCTGTATGAGAATGAAAGACAGAAAGGTCATCAAAGGAATTTGAAAAAAAATGCAGTAATTCTCAAGCTATGAAGTTATCCAATGAAATGGCAAGATTGAGGTTTTTATAAAATGCTGAGTAATTGAAAGACATACTAAATAAAAATTAGCCAGTGCCTAAAATAACCAGAAAGCTTTTCCCATGAGCTCAAGTTTATAACCAGGAATTGCAATGTGAGAATGTTTTCAATGAGTTGACTAGTTAAAATGCTAATACTTTTTGCTGTGAGGTACAGACGCAGCACATCCAAAAGAACAAGAGGGCTAAGTGCTGAATGAATGCATTCTCTTTATCAGGCTACAAGGAGTAGACTATCTTGGCTTCTGGGTGGGTGTATTCTAAAACTAAAAAGGAAATTAATCACTGTCACTCTAAGTCAGGTGTAGGGCAGAGGCTATTTTGACAGGGTTGTGTTCTAAACAGGGGAGGTAAGATTTCAGCATTATCAGAACACAGGCTGAGTCAGCTCTGCATTATTTTTCAACCATTATTGTTAGACCATTCCTCTTCCATCAACATGTCTTCTTACCTCAAATTGGTTTGTTCTCTAAAGAACAAACACTCATTGAGTTAGTCCTTTTTTTTCTATAACTTTCTCAAAAATAGTACTCAAATTACAGAAATACAGAAAAATTTCAGCAGACATATTTCAGGAGAAATAGAGAGTTAAAGGAATTGCATTTAGTATTGGTGATCTCTTAGCTTTCTTTAATGGCACTATTCCTTCAGCCAAAATTTTGGAACTTGTGTTTTTAAAGGTCATCAGAGATATGTATGAACTACAATGACTTTTTAAGTAGAATGGCTGAAACAAGTGTGGGTTCTGTGAAGTCAGGTTTTCACCAAGTACTGTTTGTGTGCTCATACCTGAGTGCCATTGCAGCAAACTAGACTAGAGGTACCTCATACTTTGCATGCAAATAAAGACAAACTGACATTAGAGTATGGGAGGGCTATATTAAGAAGGAAAACAAACAAACAAACAAACCAAAAAACCCAAACAAAACATTAGCACATTGCCAGTGTTTCCATTAAGAACAGTAAAGTATGGCACAAATTAAACAGTATCAAAGATTATGCAAGGCTTCAAACACCTAATTTCATGTGGAATCATGGTGAGAAAGTATATAGGGATATTTGGTGTGATAAGAAGATGGCTTGGTGCAAAAAAGCAGGAGTTATTTAAATTTGAAGAACTTGTCAGGAGAACAGTAGGGCACAGTATGCAATCAACCCTCATGTACAGATTAGCAATTCAATTGAATGAGAAGTAAGATTTATTTCTCACCTCCAGAAGGAGAGCTCTGAGTAGGGACTGTATAAAAGATAATCCAGCATGAGCTGTACATGTAAACTTGGCGTACTAGGAGGAAATCTCACTGTAGTCCCCAAGAGGGTCCTGTGAAGGCAAGGTACTAGCAATGTGAGCCAGAGCACACCTACCATTGTCATGGAACAAAGACCATGAGAGAGAGAATAGAAAAAGAAGTCTCAAGGAATTAAGAACAGAGGAAAGAGCTAGCAATGGGAACCTGAAAGATGCATTCATTTTGTTTGGTGGCAAAGAACATGCAGTCAGGCAAGTCATGGCTAAGCTTCCCTCAGTCTGAGCCTTGCTCCCTGGGTTTATTCATTGGGTCAGCATGGTTTATTAGCAAAATCCCTTCAGCTATTAGACTGCCCCAAGAACAATGATTACTTTAAATTTGAAGGAATAATGAAAATGCAAGTTTTACCTCCATATCCTCAGCATTTTTACTAGTTTGAAAAAAATTTTCATAGCACGCAGAATCAGTCTGTACTCTGAAACATAGCCCTCCCCAATATAACACTCTGATGGCCATATCACCCAAATCAAAGTTCTTCAGAAAAAAACCCCACCAACTCTGTTATAGAAAATATTTTCATCCCCTCATCAGGACATCAAAGCAAGACAATATTCAGGGATCATAATCTTTGAGGCACCAATGCCTTTGAAAAGAACTAATTATCAGGCAAACTATTAACTATAAAGCAAATCTCTGACATCCTTCTGAAAGAAGGCAGCTAGTGAAAAATTACTTTCTATAATAGCTTTCTGATGGCCAAATGCCAGATATGAAAAATACTGCAGATTCAAAGAGCAAAATCACATCTTCATGCAACTGAAGCTCAAATGCCTGGTGCCATCAATGCAAGTCATGCAACTAATCATCTTTCCCCTCTAGTCATAATTTCATTGCAATAATAAACTGAACAATGCAAATAAACTAAAATGCAAATTTGCCGCCTCTGCTGATTTTCATTTGTCTTACATTAAAAAATTTCTAAGTTCATGAAGTTGGCAATGTCATCAGCTACCCATGAGTGACTAATTATCATAAACAGCCATTTTCAGCACACAATTTGCAGTCCATTTTAAGACATGATCAATTCCTGATACTTAGAATAAAGGAAGTATTATCAAAAATTTGAGAATCCACAGTACACAGATGAGTAAACCCTCTTGCTTTCCCCTCTAACAAAGATAAATCTGTGTACCCTAAACCTTTGTACTTCTACTTGCAATGGCAGAGTGATGGTTAGATGGAGCAGTCTCCCTTAAAGGCTCGTTGTTACCCCTGCAAAAGTAGCCTTACATGACACACTTCAGTCACAGATGCTTTTTTTTAAGAAGGAAGGGTGACAGGGCCCTTGGTATTGTCATGTTTTTTTCTATTGTTGTGGCAAACTGTTAAGGACTATGCATCACAGTGTTTATCACTTACGTAAATCAAAAACTGATTAAAATTCTGTTAGTTCTCTGATTTCTGATTTTATGTCCAACAGAATATTTTAGTGAGCCTGTCTGCCCTATGTTAATATGTTAATACTACTAATCTTGAACTGAGATTATGCTCCATAGTTTCTTTCTCTTTGCATTACTGTGCATGTGTTTTCAGTGCAAAGCTAATAATTTTCCAAGGAAAATACTTAATTTTAAAATTTTTATTTAAAAGAACTAATTATTCTGTATAAGACAGTGCACTAACAAATAATATCCTGTGATAAATTTTCCAGGTTTACTGTAATTATGGGCTCCCTTACGCAAAACTAGTAATGATCTTCCATTAGTGTGTTTCATCTCTCCTGTATTCAAATATTTAAGCTGTTTTAAGGCAAACTGTCAGATCAGGACTCCCTGAAATAGCTAAAGAAATGTTCTCTTATGCATATTAAAATATGAAAGAGGTTTCACAAAGTTGTTACATTTTCCTGAAAATTTAGCAGTGGAACTTATTTGGCTTTGCACTGTATACAAGCAACATGCACAATTCCATGCACAGCCCTAGGCATGTTTTTCTAAACCAAATCCAGCAATTTTCAGTTGATCATCCAGCTATGCAAAGTCCTTTTAAGCTGAAGCAAGTACTCGGGCAAATGTTTGAGCATTATCATTAAGGAAACCTGTTTACTTCTGGGGCTCAAGGTCTGCCATAAGCATGTTATCCTTCCTAATAGCTCTCTACTAATGATTATCCTTCTGTTTCAGATGGCAAGCTATGACTTGGAAAAATCAAGGCAGTTATCAAAAGCTACCCAGGAAACACAATGCCAGTAAGAGGCAGAAATTGGCCAGCTTACACAAGTCTGTGCCTTTAATGCCAGCTTTCTGCCAAGCTTTATTACAGAAGAGAGAAGACATATTCAAAGCCAGGAGGCAAATAAAGAGTGTCTGAGAATGTCTTCATTGTTAAACACCTGTGGATAGCAAACAACTTTCAGAAGGTGATATGACAGTGAAACATTATGTCAAGAACAATGAGTTAAAGCTGTGGAAAGGGCCCCATAGCCCCTTTATGAAGGAGTTTATAGCAACAGGATGTTTATTTTTTTATAGATTATTTTAAGTACATTAAAAACATATGTTGGATTCTAACAATCTTTATGTACATGTAACTCTATTAGTGGTAAAGAATGGTTGATGCTTTTGGCCATGGGTATTCTAAAACAAAACCCAACTTCAGTATGAATACATTAAATCATTACAAAAATGCTAAGGAGGTTGTGTCATTGTTTTCCCCAATAGCTGCTTTTCCTGCTGTAGTACATTCCCTTGCTGAGCTTTAGCACACACACGCACACACGCACACTCTCACAGAGCAAGTTACACACAGAGAGCAAATTAGCAACACCTAAATGCCATGTCCTTTCCAATTATACTCCTTTGCCATTTACATCGTTTCACACCCCACTGGTAGTTTGTCACCCTGTTGTAAACCGATTTCCCTCTGTAGGAGCTGCCAGAATGCTGTTAACAAGAGATCAGTTTGATCTATCAGTTTGATAAGGTTGTGAAAGCCATAAGCAAAATAATGTTTGTAGTTTTCTTTGATTTGGAAGTCTGGTTACATAAAAGACCCATTGAACATACAAGTCTCCTATGACAGCTATAGACACTTCAATCACACACCATTTAAGATGTCATCAAAATTAAGTTTTCTCTTTGTTTGGAGGCTCCTGGTTTTACTTTGAGGCAGCGTGACACAATGCCAGCTGCGAGTCAACCTTGAGCAGAGACAAAAGTCATCACTGATACAGTTGCTGTGGTTTGCTGAAAATATATCCCTGTTACAGGCCCTGCAAAGGTTGCAAGAGTTGTTCTTTTGTTGTGATGAGATGCAGAGCGATCAAAGTGGGCGTTTTTTCTGGAAACTGGCATAACGACCAAGCCCCAGAGCATCACCAACAACCATACTCTGACTTTCCAACTCTGGCAATGTTCTCTATTTGTTCTGAGCTCTATTAAATCAATAGATAGCATTAAAAGAAGGCCAAAGTCAGCCCCATTTTAACAGTAAATTGAGTACATTTTCACTAAGGAATTTCTCCAAGGAATAAATGGAAATAACACATCTTGTATAACTAGAATGGAATAAAAAATTAGTGGAATGCAGATGTTTCACCTAAAGAAATTTCTTTCATTAAATGTTCCTGTTTCTAAATAAGCATGTGAGTCTTTAATAACCAAATTTGGGGGGGGGGAAATCCTACCCTTTTCAAAAAAATATTGGTTTCGCCACACGTATTTTTAGTTTGTTTAAGTTAGTACCTTAGCATCATTGCTTGGGGCTACATAGGGCATCATCCATTTTCTTTCTTCATTTTCCAAGAGGCTTGATTTCCTGCTTGAATGCTGCTGAGGGAGGAAGAACAGGAGATAAAAAAAAAGAGTAAAGGTCAATTTTTCAACTTATTTCAATTCCTCAGTGTGATATTGCACTGTGGGATGGGCAATTTGCACCTCCTCTTTGTAGTGAATAAAATGAGTATGCCAGGAAAGTGGCAGAAGTTTCTGTGCTATATGGAAAGATAATGACTCCAAGTCCTGGTAACTGCAAATATCCAAGAAAGGACAATCTTGATTTGCTGGAGATTTATGTCCTACAGGTAACAGTGGACTTGACCTGTTCAGTCTGGCAACAAATCTGAATCAAAAATTTGGAGACTCCTACCAGGCTTGTTGTGTTTTCCACTTACCTGAGGTAAGGCAGAGGTTGATGCCATTGAGATCGCTGCTACATGAAAAGCAGCTGCTGTGAATGGCACCTTAGTACTAGGCTTCACAGTTGCCAGTACCTCCTGAAACAAATTTACAGTCTTGAAGAGTGCCAGAAGTTGCTGAACAGGTGTTTTATTACATTGAGTCAGAGCTCCACCCCTCTGTGATTTCTGAAACAGGGAAATTTCCCACCCACATTATTTATCCAAAGAGCAGCTCTGCCGTAAGGTGTGAACATTCACATCTGCAGGTCTTGTGACTGAGCAGACTGTGCTGAGAGACCAAATCGTCCCCACCTGGGGGCTTGTGGAAATGTAGCAACAGAGATAACCTGATTGATTATATGATAGAGATTGTCTATGAGAGATAGCCTCACAGTGTTATTCTACAAGTGAGGATAATAGTACCCTAATCAACACATCTAACGATTTTCTCCATGCAAAACCCCTGAATTCCACATGTTATTGCCTCCATAATAAAAATAAATTTAAAAAAACATCTATGGGGATGGTAATTAAAAGGAAGACATTTATGTATTAAGATAGAATTCTTTTGAAAGAGCATTTTCCCCTGAAAAGTGCTGTTGCATCATGATTCCTGTGAACACACTTGTTTTTATTGCAGTGTTCTACTTTAAAACAAAAGAAAGAAGATTTGATAAGCAATATTTCTGTGCTCCCTAAAACACAATTTTCCATTTGAAATGTGTTACTTATTTCTGGGCTTCACACTTAATACAATATGCATCTTAACAAATTAAAATGAGCCAAAACATTTCACCTTGAAAAATCATGAAACATTTCAAAAAACTATAATCTCATTTTCTGATGCAAGAGCATCCAGATTTCTGAGCAACTTCATTCAAATCACCAGCCAGCTGGGCACTATTAGCAGATTATTGGAATTTAATGGACTGATCCTGTATATTTTGTTGGGGGGTTTTCTGTGGGGGTTTTTTTGTGGGTTTGTTGGGGTTTTTGTAATAATCTAATGAAGATATGTATGTGCTCAGCACACCTCTAGGAAGCTCAGTGATTAAATTTTTTAATCCATTATGCAAGCATTATTAGGCATACATACGTTTATATTGAAAGGCCTCCCAAGTGACTAAAAGTAAGGCTTATGAAAGAACTTGAGATTAATAGGATGACAAAGCATGTCTTAGAGACAGGCATAAGTATGAAATCACAGCCACTATGACTGTGGCTATGAGTTTTGTACAATGACCTTGACTGACAGAAACTAGACACAAACCCAATCACTTCTAGCAATCTCATTGCATACTTTTCTTATATGAAAAGAGGAATCAGTATGAAAAGCTG
Organism: Acanthisitta chloris; assembly: GCF_000695815.1. Lineage (NCBI taxonomy): Eukaryota > Metazoa > Chordata > Aves > Passeriformes > Acanthisittidae > Acanthisitta > Acanthisitta chloris. The sequence goes on from NW_008667764.1 coordinate 40,667, forward strand.
GGGTTACAAGAACAAGTTAAGACAATCTGATGATCTTGCATGCAGTATTCCATCCTTCCAAAAATTTGTTTTCTTATGTTTAATTTTATATCTACTCTATCTTTTGTGTTGTTGTTTAATGAAATCAGCACATCTATTTGATCACAAAGTGCAAGTGTGAGATTTGCTTTGAACTTCCTTTGTCACCTTCATTATACTGAAACTTTTTGGTGGAACAGGAACTTCTTAATTAAAGCCACAGTTAGATAATTTACAGAAATATGTTAAGGAGCGTCACAAGCCTCTCTCATATTTGGGCTAATGCTTTGCTTAATACGAGCACTTCTGTAAAAAACCTTGTAGAATCTGCCTTTGTTTTTTTATTTTGTGTAAAGATGGTGACCAGAAACAGTTTAGAGAAAAGCAACTGTATACACAAAAGCACACACATTTTCTATTTCTTCTGCTACAGCCTACCTGTATCCTTGGTTGAAGTACCTGGAAGAGGTGCAGTATTACAACAGAGGAACAAGAACATTAGTTACAATTTCTTTGTAATTATGCTCCACAGAGGTTATCAGCTCCAGGTTTTGTTTCTGCACTGTATGGAAGCTAACGGGTGTGAGGTTTTTCCATGAGAGCCTGGGATTTTTTTATGCTGTCATATTGTACCTTTTATTTTAAGACAAAAGGAAATTAGGAGTGGAAAGAAGCCTCCAGCATCCCTTAGGAAGCTGACTAAGAGTTGCTTGTTGCCTAACAACTAACTTTTCATTCTTGACTCAAGCACTCCCTATATGAAATACCTGTTCTTTAAGCTTGTCAGAGGCAGCCAAAGGTACCTTTGACTCAAAGCTGACACTGTTATTGAATTTCCTAAATTAGTTCATAGTTCAAAACTGCTTTTTGCTATGAAGCACTCTACCATTTGAGGCAAACACGACCTTTGCACAGGGCATGCACTTAGGATACACTGGAACATTAAGTCATCTAAAAGTTAGGCTTATAGTAGAAGCTGGTTGCTTGTGTTTCTGCTGTACTAAATGGAGGAAAAAGAAAGCATGGCATCTGCAAGTAGTGAGTAAACCCTTCTATATTGTATTATTTTGGAGAAGTCTAAACATCCAGGTCATACTTGACACCTAACTTCTGAATGTCTAAAGGTAGCTGACATAAATCCCACCTTGAGTAATCAGAATGTCCTCTTTAATCATTTATTTCCAAAGTTACTGATGGTAAGGGAACCTGACATTGAGGAACTTAGTTGTGTTGTTAGCACGTGATTCACCCTGTTGCAACACCAACCTACAAAACACCCGTGGGCAAAAGCTTAATTAACATAGAAATGAAATGTCCTCTCAGGGACTCATTCAAATAACAAAAAAGAGGTTTTGCGATTACCAGGGTGGCAGAGAATGCAAAATTCAATGCAGCAAGTACTACCATATTCTGGTTCAGGATCGCCTAAGGTCCCTGTGATCATGAAGCAGGCAGCCTGACTTGGGACTTCTGTTCATAAAGCACAGGTTGTGCTCACATCCATGTGAATTAAGGGAGAAATATGAAGCTGGATTTTCTGTGAAACCCCAGACTACAATCTATGGAAGTTCAGCAGCAGTTTTAGAAGTCTGGGACAAATGGCAACTGTCAGAG